>NC_091944.1:2557500-2855000 GCF_041260155.1 Ptychodera flava | reverse complement strand
TTAAAACCTAAACTATGTCTTTTATGTTTGATTATTTATTATAAGCTAATGATTGATGAAGAAACAGTCATCATTTTGCATAAAAGTGTTCATTAAAGCTTAATCAGAATTCTCCGTTGCTCTTTTGATTTGGCAAACGTTTCTCATCATTTTGGAACGAAATTACAATACATTCAATTTTTATGCGTTACCAAATTTGCTGAATTATTGTTGTTCAGATTTTGACAAGCGCTCAGTCTAATACTATTTCTTTTCAAAATGTACTTTTTTAAACAGCCAGCCTTGGCGTGCATACTTTTTTGTCAAGTATCAACATGATTTCCCTTTTCGACCACCCCTCCGAAGAACTAATGGTCTGTTTCTAATTTTTACCAAATGCTTACAACACGATTGAAACTAATTTTGGATAATTGGATATTGAAGTAATGTCGATTTAAATCTACAAATGTAACCTCGCCTGCTTTTCTTTTCAAGTTACACGCTTGTATTTATGAGTAATTTGCAATATTGCAATATTCAGCTATACGGCACCTACACTTTTGAGAAATTAGAAAAATATGAAAATCCAATTATCCCAAATTAGTTCAAAATGTGTTTTACTTAGACTGTAGTCCATATCTACCTTAAGTAACGTGAAGGTACTTATAATCTTCTAATTTCGAATTCTATTTCAAGCATCAAAACTAAATTATATTTTGAGTTTCAGAAATTACCGACTTAACGGCGTTGCAAATAAGTTTGCACGTAGTCGGACCTCTAATGATCACATTGTGTTTTTACTTGCACATTAAGTTAGAAACTCTAGTATTTTGGTTATCGCACATTCCACCAGCAACCGTTCCTCGATATTTAATGTACTTGCACTGAATTATTCACGCTTTTTATAGGTTTTGGAAACAATACTTAAAAACCAATGAAGCACAATCTCCGTTTTCTTCGATATTCGTCCTCATGATAATGATTTATTTTTGACTCAAACAAGCTCTGTGTTCCTCAAATGAATTGAAGATGAAATATATTTCATGTTTCACTGTTCTTTGTACAATGACCTTCGTGACCACTTATATTGTACATTAAGACTTTCAAACCAAGATTTTGTTTTATATGTTTATATGTTTTACATGTTTTGCATTCCTAATGGGAAATAATAATAGAATTACAGCGAAGTATATGGTCAAGGAATTTCATGGGCGACGTAGCACTTTATTTCAGAAATGATATTAAATAGATTTTTGTTGTATTTTTATTTGAGTGCCACATGTATTTCAACGGTTCCGATACTATAGTGACTTATAAGCCCGGTGGGCTGGGTGACCACTCACTTTAGATATTGTAATTTTTTGTTTATAAGTGATGTATATGACTTTAGTGATGTCACATGTCACTTTAATAAATAAATACTACTACTACTACTATTACTACTACTACTACTACTACTACTACTACTACTACTACTACATAAATACTACTACTACTACTATAAAAAGGATTACCTTTGGGAATCTTTCAAAAACGTTTGGGAACACATATACAAATGCTCGTCTCTGACCTTCAAAGTGCAATCGTTCGCGGAGTTGTACATTTTCCTGTGTTGTCAGAAATATATTTGTTGTATTACACTCTGATTCAAGGAGAGACCTGAAAATGAACAGAGCAAATAAAAAATCAAACATAAGTATTTGCACAATATTATGTATGAGACCATGTAAACAGTGCTAAATACTCGAACACATGCTAAGTTAAATACATACCTATATAGGTGCGTATCGGCGGTCATACATATAAACTACTACAAACATACATAGACACGTATTCATATATATTGTAGGGTTATGCACAAAATACCACAGTTATGTATGGATGGGGAAACTGTGCGTGGTGTATTGCGACAAGTCCAATGTGCAATGACCATATTTGTGCATAATACTATACACATTTGTCACCTGGTATCATTACAGCGTGTATCAAAACATGAAATGTCGAAAGAGAATCAATAGAAATTAGCGCGTTCAGAGAAAGGCTGTGCCACGTCATGTCGTGAAACTTTATAGGTAAAGATAGGCTGCTCATATAATTTACTGACTGCTAAAAATACACAGTTCGCATTGAAGCACATCGGTAGAGATGCCTGTCATTCGTTAGTACGATTTCTACTTGGCTTATGGCAACGTTTGTGCAAGACAGAAGAACAGTATATACCTGAGCTTATTTGCCTCTTCCTGGTTATAGGTCCAGTTGGTTTTGATACTGTTGAAAAGATGTACCTCAGGACCCGACGATGTTGGTACAGAACTTACACTTTCTTCCCTAATTTCTATCTCTGATGGCTCAACGTCATCGTGTATCGTAGAAAACGTCACAATGGAAGATAGTAGCCCAAAAATGACGATAAGCAGAGTTATCTTCGACCGTGTTTTCATGGTTACATGAAAATCACAAAGATTATGGGAAAGTTCTGATGAGGAAAACAGAACACTTCAATCTTTACTCTTCTAACTGGCGGGTTCTTGCAAGATTTCAGTCCTGATAATGAGGTAAGGCAACAACAAGTGGTGTAATCAAGTACTCTCGTACGAACGCTGAATCTCGGTAATTTCACATTAAAAACTTTCACGTTAAAATACATTTCCACTGTTGTCCATTTTAGAAATAAGTTTTTAGCTTTTTGGTCTTATCCGAGCCTAATGATGTTGAATTTTTCTTCAGTGGTTTTATTTCTTTATTCGAACATATTGTGCTCTATAAATCAATTAAAACCAAATAAAATCACACTAACAAGTCAATAAATCCAATTTTCTTTCCTGTCGCGCCTGTACTAGTCTTATATCACCCACTATATAGTGCCTTGTTTAATTGTTTTTGTAGGACGAGGTAAACCTGTATTTCAGTATAGATTACAACTGACTTAATGATATAGTCAATTATTTTAGCATGTGGAATCATGGTACAGATTACACACTCATTACTTGTAAAACATGAGCTTATCCGCGAAGATGAACGAAACGTGACCTATAGCGACAAATTGTTAAGATAAGAAAATGGAAGGGGAATGAAATCTGGCGTTATGTAGATTTTTAACAAGTTTATCCTTTAGAAGTGTCTGCCGCCATTGTAGAATTGTTCGTCTACTGAACATTGCTCCAGATGTGTTTTTATCAAAATATCCATTGGTTCAGGCATCCAAGAAATCCATCTTTTTTACAGCTACAATATCCCAATTGTTTTCCATTGCCCTAATGTTGGCAAGGTAATATCAACATAATCATTTTTAGTGTAATATTCTGGGCACACCCACAATGTCTCAGTTTGAACACAGTGAAGTTAATTCTTTATCTTTTAAACTTGGATTCTAAATCTTCAAGATTAAGAATGCACAGTCAACAACTGAATTGAGAAAGTTTACTAATATGGGCCTTGGCAACATTCCTCTCATTCCATTTGACGACCAAGTTTGATCCGAAGTTAAGTCACTTCATAGATTGTTTTGGCGTCATTTCCATCGATACATGTGAGTTTGCCCTACTTGAGTCGATCTTCCTATTCCACTTTTCCACACAGCAGCGGTCAGAGGAAAGACAGCGGCGTTGAAGGGCACACCACATTCGTTTGGACAAGTTCTTTCTATCCCTATAATGTTTGTGTCTCTGTGTGTAAAGAATTCTCTTCACACATAGATGTCTGAAATCTTCAACCTCGCGACAGAATCAGACACATCGATTTTCTACAAAAAGCTACGGCGTTTTTAGTTGTAGGCAAACAGTGATAACACAATACATTTGGTCTAGCATTGCACTTACCTTGTCAGACAGCTTAGACTATTTCTTTACCGTCTCTCATTCACGTGATTTCTTGTAGACGTTTAGACCAGTTCTGGTCGTCAGTAGTATTTTGTTCGAAATGGTAAATTATATATCAACATGTCAAATGCTGTGGGCGGCCAGTCAACGTGACCCACACGCACAGACATCTAATTGGCTTGGCCACGTGGATATTATATGATTACCGTTGTCAACGGATACCTGCTGTGAATGGTGTTTCTGAATGGATCCGAGAGGTGTTTCGATGGCAGTAAACAATATGTACCAAGCGTAGTGGCAATGTATGTTTACCGAGGCATTAACACTCCGCCGTGTTTGATGTTCTGCGCTGCTTCCGAACTTCATTTGTGTTACTATATTTGATTTTAACATTATCAAGTTTTACAATTTGATTGGTTTAACAATTTGATGATAATAATAGCAAACAAAGAATACTTGCGGTCGGAAACTCCGACGTACAAGAAGAGACAGGAAAATTGTACACTAAAATCGGCAATGACAGTCAAGGTAGTTCTTTCGAATGGTGTGTAGAATAGACAAATAAGTCATTATGGCTACTGTGCAAGTTATAAAGTTGGACAATGCGTCAATCCCTCATTATTAACTTAAACATGGTTATGATGTTCTTGAATCGATTCTCCTGCCCTTGAAATAAAACGAGGTATGGTATGATTTTAAAAAGGAAATGCAGTTATTAGAGCTAATATTGATGAGAGACCTTGGCGTGAAAAATACATATTTGGAAAAATTCATGCGCAGATGTAATGCAGACACATTACAAAACACAGGGAGTTATTGATGGTCACACTACAAATGTGTACCATGCCAATGAAGACGTTGTACGTTAGTTTACAAACAAATAACTGTTAATAGATCCGATCTTCGTAGCCTGGAGCTATGAAATCGAAAAACAAATTATGACATTACTAGTATATTCCATTATTGATCGAATAAATTAAATAAAATAGAAGACGAGGAACAAAAACATTATCAACTAGAGTAAAATTACACTTCAGGAAACCTATTTTACGATTGGTTTGTTTTTAATAACATGAGATCAACATAGCAGTTGACAGTAAGATTTGATTTAATAAGGATTTGTAGGTTTTTCTGGTCAGTTAAGTGAGAAATTACTCAATTACTAATCAATTTCGGTAAGTTTACAATGGGGTTCGAACTCACATCATACCCAGCCAGTTACCTATAGCAGCCAGTCAAACATTATAGATTTCTCTTTTAGGGAAATAGTCGTAGAACAACTGTTATCGGTGTCATTTTTAAATTTGTAATTAGTCGACCACTCAACTAATTACTTATTTGCGACACCAACGTGTGTGAGCGACTTGAATACCTCAATGTTTGATAACAACGTTGGCCTGATCTTGTTCGGCACAACGGGTAGCACACAAAGCATGCCAATGTCTCTAGTTTGACTCTTTTTACAAGATAAACACCGTAAAGTGGAAAAGGAAGTTGTAAAAACTAGAAGAGTGATTGCCTTGGAGGACAAGTACCTTCAGAGAATTAACTCAGAGAGCTTGAAGTTTAAAACATGATATATCTCAACTTTACAGGTAATAAATTGCGTAACGTGTCAGGTTGGGCTTGATAATAAATACCTTTGGGTCACATTCGTGTCAATTATCACACAAATACTCTGAGTCGGCGATATTATCCCCGGTGACTTTAATGTGTTTTTGAAGTACATTATTTCGTCGTCCTGATATACCTATAAAGGCATGAAAACTATCATCGGCAACATTGTTGGAAAATTTCTTTGTCATAAATTCATGGGCGAGAGGGATTTTAAGTGCTTGAGTGCTGAGTTTTGCCCAGAAATATGTCTTGGAAATATTGACATATAGTCAGTGCGGTCAAAAAAAGATATTTTGACTCCGATCATTTTTAACAAATATGAAAAAACTGGCTAAATTCCGATGGGAATTTATTCCCTATCAAGTTGAAACGAGCTTGGAAAGTCTAACAAGCAACACAATTTCGTCTACGCTTATACCCAGGGTGAGTCATAGGAGCTTTTGACGTTCTGTAAATCGATGGTGTTAAACTTTTCTCCGAGAATTTGCACGTTTGTCACACACTTCTGGACAAAATAATGACGTCGATATAGCGTAACAGAAATGGACCTAACATGACCGTGCAAAGGTGACCTTTTTTGAATTGAAAATTATATTACGATACATTAATACATTTATTCATTGATATTTTCACACAATGTGGTGAGGTTATGGAAGGGAATATGCACGTGTGTGCAGAGTCGGCTAAATCGCCGGTTTTGAATAATTTTATACGGTGTTGTTTTCCTCTCAACTTCACCGTCATGAGGTATTTTGAACAAACTTTAAATTCACAGGAAAAATGAATTTCAAACTGTTCGCAACTATCCTTCAACTACGATTCATCAACCTCCCATCTGCCTTACTCGCTCCCGAAACCACACCAGGTCCTGGAAAACTCGCCACTGGCTCTCTTTCATTAACAGTTCCCTATCGCCCCCTCCTCATAACATGATTCTTGCTTCTCCATTAACGATAACCCAGCAGTCAAATGCTTGTACGGATGCTTTTTAAAGTTACCGGCTTCTTAAAAGAATATGATTTCTCCTACCGCTGATGATGGAACGATTTACGAGAACTCAATTCCTGAACAGCATGGTTCGATGACCCTTTGCTGTCTGCTGAGTAGCTTCATACAAAGAAACAAACGAACGAACGAACGAATAAAAAACGAAGAAAACGCAAAAAAAATAGAATGGTGCCGCGCACGAGTAGCGTGTAGGGCATAGGTGGAATATTTTGTCCAAACCAAGCGAACTTATCTGTCTAATACGTATAAGTGCTTCTCGAAGGATTTTCAAAACACCTCGACAAGCTTTAGGGCATACATTTCAATGAACACCCTGAAAGGAGAAATTTGACTTTGTTGTGCTTTTTGTTCTTGTATGCATTTTAATTTAACAAAGAATTATAATAACTGAGATTTATTTTACGTTAAAGTTGTAATGTTGTTATGATAATCAGATTAAACCCGATACACGCCATCAATTGTTTCATTTCACATAAACGAGCCCGGCCCTCACGACTTATGATTCGGTCAAGTTCACAGATTTTGTGAAATGCTAAACTACTGGTTCAATAACGCATTGTCATCGCAAGTATGTAAAGTCGAAGTTCGGTAATATGCGTTGTACGCTCGCCAACAGCCCCGTGGTAAGCTACGAAGCTACAGAGAGCTACTTTTATATTGCCTATACTGATGTGTCCTTAACAGTCAGTGCGCAGAAATATTTTTTAAATTTTAAATTTTTTACTCTGCTACATGTCATGTTTACACTATGCGAGGGACTGTTACATACTTAACATCTTTTTAAATGCTCAAAATTTGTTCCGTCAACACTGACTCTATAAGTAATGTCTCTATTATTGTGGACAGCTTGTTAAAATCTAGACAACAAGTTATGAGTCAGATGTCACTGGTGGGAGATGTTGCTGGTTTGTATAAACAGTTCGCTCGCTGCCTCTGTAACTTTGCTAAAACATTTTTTTCTCTGGCCTTACATAGACTTACGGTAGCAACCCACAGAGACATTGCATTGTTTATCACATCTTATTACAGACACATATTGCTTACTACGCATGGTCAGTGCAGGTGACCGCATCAAGTGAAGGAACTCATTCGCTTCATTAAAGAATATGAAAATGTTCTTCCATATATTTAACCGCATATCAACTGTTGTAAATGGTGTAGTTACGTTATCATTGTCTTGGTCGCAATAAATAATAATTTTAAATATGAACTTTGTAAAATGAAATGTTCCCAAAAATGCCCCAGTATGCAAAGGAGTCCGTGACACTCACATCCAGTGAGTACAATGTCTTCTAATGAGTTTGAGAGGTCATGACATATTGCATTTCCCAACATGCATGCGGATAACTCCTTTATTATGCAAATCACGCAGCATGGTAAACTCTGCCAGAAAGTCATGGTGGCGTCTCTTCAACTTTTGAGGCGATAGCATTACTGCATTCTTGTCAAAATAATGGTAATATATAGGATTCCCATCGTGGTCTTCTAGGAACGGCCAGTAACCATAGAGATGAACCTCTTCACAGAAACTCATCGCCGCACTGAACAGCAAAAGTCCTAGATGATGATTGGATGATAAATTCATGAATAAATAAATATGTGATGAAATGTTGGCAATTATGTCTGATAGACAGAACACTTGACATTTCATATCACGACCAATAACATTCATACAGCAATGCATATTGACATCTCGTTGAGATATTGACATGGAACTAGAGTTTGACATTTTTCACTAGTGAAAAGCTGAAAAAATACGATAACATTCAGTCAAGTTTTCACTTCAATTTTGGCAGTAAAGTGAAATTTTGTCTTTACCTGATGTGATTCTGAACTCACTGATATTTCTTGATTTCCAGAAGCTCTTCACGAAGGTGATGTGGTCGGGATGTGGAAAGCCGACCGTGAAGTTCAAAGGTTCCAGTGCGTCTTGCGCTGCAAAGGCGAGATCTTTACAGAAATAGTAGGTAAAGGCTGGTATGTATACTATAGATTTGGAGTATTCCGCCACTATGTACTTTTTAAAACGTTCTCCCCACTTGCCTCTCAGATCGTCATATCTGCAAGATGTTAAATGGACATAGTGCAACAGAATTAACGTACTCTTGTCACGGTGGTGGTGGTGATGATGATGATGATGATGATGATGATGATGATGATCATCATCATCATCATCAGCATCATCATCATCATCATCATCATCATCATCATCATCATCATCATTGCTGCTGTCCTTATTGACTCAATATGTTGAGTCTAGTACGGAAGGCAAGATCAAACATTCCACCTACTTTTGAATAAGAATCGAAGGGTTACACGTGACCAAGTCTGTCTTCGACCCGACATCTTCAGAAAAATTTTGAACTCTGGCCAGATTAAATCTGAAAATCGAAACAATAGATAGAGAAATGAAAGCATTTTAATATTTCGTTGGCTTGACCAACAAAGTTTATAGTCTGTTGGCTGCTGACGCGTCTATGAAGAATAGATAATGTAGAAGTTATATATGACCTACATTTCTTACATGGTTTATGAAACTTACCTGATTACAAAATCTGCCAAGTCTATGGATCTGCCACATTGGCTACCAAGAAGAATTCCACTGTTCCCAACCAAGCTACATCTCTTGAATGATTTCATTCCAAACGGCAAATTCTGGAAGACATAGGTGCTGTCACCGGTTATTTTTCATGAAAATTAGCGAGCATAACAGGCTTTTGTTCCCATATGAAATAATGACCTTCACAGTGACTGATTTTCACGGACAAATTCTTTTTCTTACAACCTAAATTATGCCTGTTATGTTTGATTATTTAATATAAGCTAATGATTGATGAAGAAATAGTAACTGTTTTGCTTAAAGTGTTCATTGAAGCTCAATCAGAATTCTCCGTTGCTTTTTTGATTTGGCATAAATTTCTGATCATTTTAGAACGAAATTACCATATAGAGTATTGCTGGGGTGTCAGGATTTTGACATACAATTTTTATGCGTTACCAAATTTGGCGAATTATTGTTTTTCAGATCCTGACAACCGCTCAGTCTAATACTATTTCTTTTCAAAACGTACTTTTTAACAGCCAGCCTTGGTCTGCATACGTTTTTGTCAAGTATCAGCATGATTTCCCTATTCGATCACCCCTCCAAAGATCTAATGGTCTCTTCCGAATTTATACCGAATATTTACTTAGACTGCAGTCCATATCTACTATCAGTCACATGAAGGTATACCCAGTCTTTAAAGTCAGAATTCTGTTTCAAGCATGAAAACTAAATGAATTTCTGAGTTTTAGAAATTACCGACTTAACGGCGTTGCTAATAAGTTTGCATGTAGTCTGACCTGTAATGATTACATGGTGTTTTCGCTTGCACATTAAGTTAGAAACTCTAGTATTTTGGTAATCGGACATTCCACAAGCAACCGTTCGTCGATATTTCATGTACTTGCACTGAATTATTCACTCTTTTTATAGGTTTTGGAAACAATACTTAAAACCGGTACCAATGAAACACAAACTCAATTTTCTCCGATATTCGTCTTCATGATAATGATTTATGTTTGACTCTAACAAATATAAGCGGGATTACCTTTAGGAATCTTGCATAAATGTTTGAGAAAACATATAAAAATGCTCGACTCTGAGCTTCAAAGTACAATCGTTGGCGGAGTTGTACATTTTCCTGCGTTGTCAGAAATGTATTTGTTGTATTACACTCTGATTCAAGGAGAGACCTGAAAATGAACAGAGCATATAAAAAATCAAACATAAACAGTGCTAAATACTCGAACACATGCTAAGTTAAATACATACCTATATTCGTGCGAATCGGCGGTCATACATATAAACAACTACAAACATACATACACACGTATTTATATATATATTGTTGGATGCAAAAAATACAACGGTTATGCTATGTATGGATGGGGAACTGCGCGTGGTGCACGGTGCATTAGGCAAGTCCAATATTCAATGACCATATTTGTGCATAATACTATACACATTTTTCATCTGGTATCATTACAGTGTGTCTCAAAATCATGAAATGTCGAAAGAAAATTAATAGAAATTAGCACGTTCAGAGAAAGGCTGTACCACGTCAAGTCGTGAAACTATATAGGTAGAGTTACTGCTCACGTAATTTACTGACTGCTTAAAATACACATTTTGCATTGACGCACATTGGTAGAGATGCCTGTCATACGTTAGTACGATTTCAACTTGGCTTATGGCAAACCCTCGTGCAAGACAGAAGAACAGTATATACCTGAGCTTGTTTGCCTCTTCCTGGTTAAAGGTCCAGTTGGTTTTGATGCTGTTGAAAAGATGTACCTCAGGACCCGGCGATGTTGGTACAGAACTTACACTTTCTTCCCTAATTTCTATCTCCGATGGCTCAACGTCATCGTGTATCGTAGAAAACGTCACAATGGAAGATAATAGCCCAAAAATGATGATAAGCAGAGTTATCTTCGACCGTGTTTTCATGGTTACATGAAAAACACAAAGTTTTTGGAGAAGTTCTGATGAGGAAAACAGAACACTTCTTTACTCTTCTAACTGGCGGGTTCTTGCAAGATTCCATTCCTGATAATGAGGTAAGGCAACAACAAGTGGTGTAATCAAGTACTCACGTATGAACGCTGAATCTTGGTAATTTCACATTAAAAACTTTCGCGTTAAAATACATTTCCACTGTTGTCCATTTTAGAAATAAGTTTTTAGCTTTTTGGTCTTATCCGAGCCTAATGATGTTGAATTTTTCTTCAGTGGTTTTGTTTCTTTATTCGAACATATTGTGCTCTATAAATCAATTAAAACCAAATAAAATCAAACTAACAAGTCAATAAATCCAATTTTCTTTCCTGTCACGCCTGTACTAGTCTTATATCACCCAATATATACGTCCGTGCCTTGTTTAATTGCTTTTAACACGATTGGAACTAATTTGAGATAATTGGATGGTGAATTAATGTCGATTTAATCTACAAATGTTATCTCATCTGCTTTTCTTTTTATATTACATACTTGTTTTTATGAGAAGTTTGCGATATTGCAACATTCAGCTATATGGCATCTAACACTTTTGAGAAATTTGCAAAATATGAAAATCCAATTATGCCAAATTAGTTCCAATCGTGTTTTTTGTAGGACGAGGTAAACCTGTCTTTCAGTATAGATTACAACTGATTAAATGATACAGTCAATTATTTGAGCATGTGTAATCATGATACAGATTATTCACTCATTACTTTTGAAACATGAGTTTATCTGCCAAGACGAACAAAACGTGACCTACAGCGACAAATTGTTAGCACGAGATAAGAAAATGGAAGGGGAATGAAATCTGGCGTTATGTAGATTTTTAACAAGTTTATGCTTCAGAAGTGTCTGCCGCCATTGTAGAATTTTTCGTCTACTGAACATTACTCCAGATGTGTATTTATCAAAATATCCATTGGTTCAGGCATCCAAGATATCCATCTTTTTTACAGTCACAATCTCCCAATTGTTTTTCATTGACCTAATGTTGGCAAAGTAATAGTCGCGCCAGCGGCATACTGACTACGCACGCGCATATTTATAATATACTATGCGAGTAACCGGAAGTGTACCCTACTTTCATGGGCGACGCCATGGTTTTTTTTGAGTTCTCGTAAATAAACAAATTCTAAAAGTGCAAATTATTATTTTATAACATGCCATTTATAAAATGTATCTTTTATTAGCCAGTAAGTGTTATTATCCACCTTGTCGCTGATACAAAATATCGTTAATATAATGCATAAAAATAGAAAAAGGGAGAAAACTGTCGCGCATATGAACGGGGGGGGGCATACGCAAAGAATGCTGGGATTAAATTTTAGAAAAGCGCCCCCTGTGTCAATAACTAGATTCAAAAATTGCCAGTTTTAGACGGAACGCTATAGTTTTCAGCTTGCAAAGTGGAAGGTGGGCAGTGCGGTTACCATTGCAATGATAATGACGGCACTATACGTCCCTTGTTTAACACAATAGGCTGTTATCATGGTGAAAATTGCCAATTTTTGTCCAACATTTTCACACATTACAGAAAATTTATACCTGCACTACTGCAGGGTTTGACGTCGTGTACGTACGTGAACTACTTTCATCAGAGGGAAACTGGGCATAGTTGTCATACAAATGTATATGAAGTAACAGTTAATTCTATTTTATCATGAATCAATACAAATAACATTGCCAATATTAACCCCTGGCGCGACAACAAGGGCTGAGCCCTATATAATATTATCAACATAATCACTGTTAGCACAATATTCAGGGCACACCCACAATTTCTCAGTTTGAACACAGTGAAGTTAATTCTTTGTCTTTTAAACTTGCAAATTGGATTCTAAATCTTCAAGATTGAATTGAGAAAGTTTACTAATATAGGCCTTGGCAACATTCCTCTCATTTATTTGACGACCAGGTTTGATCCGAAGTTAAGTCACTTGTAGATTGTTTGGCGTCATTTCCATCGATATGTCATATCGTAAGGGAAAGAAGCTGGATCTGACGACGAGTGCTTAGATGTATAACTGGAACTTATTTATTAAATACGGAACCATGACTCAGCCTATCGGCCAAGCCGCTGATACATGAGTCTTAGTTGGTCTTAGTTCCTAGTTTCGGTCAAAGTTCTAGTTTCTGAGTGAATGTCCTGTCTCGGTCACTCCACAAGAGAGTGACCGTGGTTATCGGTCCTCGACTTCTCCTTTTTGGGTGAATGTCTTGTCTCGGTCACTCCACAAGAGAGTGACCGTGGTTATAGGTCCTACCCGGATTCTCCACCATGTCATATCGTAAGGGAAAGAAGTTGGATCTGACGACGAGTGCTTAGATGTATAACTGGAACTTATTTATTAAATACGGAACCATGACTCAGCCTATCGGCCCAGCCGCTGATACATGAGTCTTAGTTGGTCCTAGTTCCTAGTTTCTGAGTGAATGTCCTGTCTCGGTCACTCCACAAGAGAGTGACCGTGGTTATCGGTCCTTGAGTTCTTCTTTTTCCTGAGTGAATGTCCTGTCTCGGTCACTCCACAGGAGAGTGACCGTGGTTATCGGTCCTCGTGTCGGTCACTCCACTAGAGAGTGACCGTGGTCCAAGTTAAGTCCTCTGAGTTAATGTGTCTATTTATACAGTCCACTAGAGAGTGACCGTGGTCCAAGTTAAGTCCTCTGAGTTAATGTGTCTATTTATACAATATCTTGGCTATGTCGGATGCCGACGCCATAAAGAATATAATAAGAAAATGCTTTGATTTACCGACATTAGAAAGGATTACAAAAGTAGAAATTATCACTTGCCCGTGCGTGGCTTGCTACAATTCTTTTGTTTCAAAACCACGCCATGAATAAATTAAAATGATAACAACGGCTCAATATTACGATTGGTTGAAACACATCAGAACATGGGGGTAGTTCGCAGAATACCTCCATGAGAAAATAAGTTACTGGGTAATTCTTGTAAATGTGTAAATGAGTGAGATCATGTCGTCGATACTGTGCTGGTATTTCGTGGCGCCAGCATTGTTAGAGTCCAAACAAAGAAACATCAGCTTGATCACTCGCGTCCCAGAACGCTAATGTATTTTGAGCGTGAAATATTACTATTCTGTGCGCCAATTTGGAAGATTATGACAGATACATGCAAGCTTGCCCTACTTGAGTCGATCTTTCTATTCCACTTTCCCACACAGCAGCGGTCAGAGGAAAGACAGCGGCGTTGAAGGGCACACCACATTCGTTTGGACAAGTTTTTGCTATCTCTAATATTTGTGTCTCTGTGTGTAAAGAATTCTCTTCACACATAGATGTCTGAAATCTTCAACCTCGCAACAGAATCAGACACATTGATTTTCTACAAAAAGCTACGGCGTTTTTAGTTGTAGGCAAACAGTGATAGCAGGATACATTTGGTCTGGCATTGCACTTACCTTGTCAGACAGCTTAGACTACTTCTTTACCGTCCCTCAACCACGTGATTTCTTGTAGACGTTTAGACCAGTTCTGGTCGTCAGTAGTATTTTGTTCGAAATGGTAAATTATATATCAACATGTCAAATGCTGTGGGCGGCGTGTCAACGTGACCCACACGCGCAGACATCTAATTGGCTTGGCCACGTGGATATTTTAAGATTACCGTTGTCAGCGGATACCTGCTGTGAATGGTGATTCTGAATGGATCCAAGAGCTGTTCTGATTGCAGTAAACAATATGTACCAAGCGTAGTGGCAATGTATGTTTACCGAGGCATTAACACTCCGCCGTGTTTGATGTTCTGCGCTGCTTCCGAACTTCATTTGTCTTACTATATTTATTTCCTCTCAATTGATTTCAACATTATCAAGTTTTACAATTTGATTGGTTTAACAATTTGATGATAATAATAACAAACAAAGAATACTTGTGGTCGGAAAAGACACGAGAAAAGACAGGAAAATTGTACACTAAAATCGGCAATGACAGTCAAGGTAATTCTTTCGAATGGTGTGTAGAATCGACAAATAAGTCAGTATGGCTACTGTGCAAGTTATAAAGATGGACAGTGCGTCAATCCCTCATTATTAACCTAAACATGGTTATGATGTTCTTGAATCGATCCTCCTGCCCTTGAAATAAAACGAGGTATGGTATGACTTTAAAAAGGAAATGCAGTTATTTGAGGTAATATTGATGAGAGACCTTGGCGTGAAAAATACATATTTGGAAAAATTCATGCGCTGATGTAATGCAGACACATTACAAAACAGAGGGAGTTATCGATAGCCACACTACAAATGTGTACCATGCCACTGAAGACGTTTTACCTTAGGTAACAAACAAATAACTGTTAATAGATCCGATCTTCGTAGCCTGGAGATATGAAAGCGAAAAACAAATTCTGACATTACTAGTATATTCAATTATTGATCGAATAAATTAAAGACGAGGAACAAAAACATTATCAACTAGAGTAAAATTACAATTCAAGAAACCTATTTTACGATTGGTTTGTTTTTAATAATATGAGATCAACATAGCAGTTGAAAGTAAGATTTGCTTTAATAAGGATTTGTAGGTCTTTCTGGTCAATTAAGTGAGAAATTACTCAATTACTAATCAATTTCGGTAAGTTTACAATGGGGTTCGAACTCACATCATACCCAGCCAGTTACCTATAGCAGCCAGTCAAATATTATAGATTTTCTCTTTTAGGGAAATAGTCGTAGAACAACTGTTATCGGTGTCATTTTTAAATTTGTAATTAGTCTATACCACTCAACTAATTACTTTTTTTCGACACCAACGTGTGTGAGCGACTTGAATACCTCAATGTTGGATAACAACTTAGGCCTGATCTTGTTCAGCACAACACGTAGCACACAAAGCGTGCCAATGTCTCTAGTTTGACTCTTTTTACAAAATAAACACCGTAAAGTGGAAAAGGAAGTTTTAAAAAATAGAAGTGTGATTGCCTTGGAGGACAAGTACCTTCAGAGAATTAACTCAGAGAGCTGGAAGTTTAAAACATGATATATCTCAACTTTACAGGTAATAAATTGCATAACACGTCAGGTTGGGCTTGATAACATTAACAAATACGTTTGGGTCACATTCGTCTCAATTATTACACAAATACTCTGAGTCAGCGATATTATCCACGGTAACTGCAATATGTTTTTGAAGTACATTATTTCGTTATCCTGATATACCTATGAAGGCATAAAACTATCATCGGCAACAAACTATCATCGTCTATATTGTTGGAAAATTTCTTTGTCATAAATTCATGGGCGAGAGGACTTTTTAGCGCTTGCGTGCTGATTTTTGTCCATAAATATGTCTTGGAAATGTGGCCATATGAAGTCAGTGCTGTCAAAAAAGATAATTTGACCCCAATCATTTTTACTCTAATGTAAAAAACTAACTAAATTCAAATGAAAATTTATTCCCTATCAAGTTATTATTATTATAACTAATCTTTATTTAAACTCAATAATAAAATAGGTGAAACACCTCCTTTCATGGAGGTCGAATAGATAAAAGAAAATTATATTACAGCACAAAAAACTTGAAAACACAAAAAACACAGAAGTACAAATAGCAAGAAATAAAACTGCGAAGAGGCAACAGACAAGTAAATAGAATACATAGAAACAAGCTTCAGAATTTCTAACAAGCAACACCATTTCGTCTACGCTTACACTCACGGTGAGATCTGAAAGTTTTTGGCGTTTTCAAGTGCAAAATCGATTGTGTCAAATCTTTCTCCAGAATTTACACGTTTTTCACAAACTTCTTGAAAATAATGGCGTCGTTAGCGTAACAGAAAGTGCAAATAGCTATTCTTTCCGGCAAAAAGTGGTTCTGCTCGACTAAAAAGGTTGTTGTATTTTACTCAAATCGAACTTATCCGCATAATAGGTACAAGTACCACTCGAAGGATTTTCAAAAACACATCGACAAGGTTTTCGGCAAATATTTCAATGAACACCCTGAAAAGAGAAATTTGACTGTTGTGCGTTTTGTTCTTGTAAGCATTTTGATTTAACAAAGAAATATAATGACTAAGATTTATTTTTACGTTAAAGTTGTAATGTTGTTATAATAATTAGATTAAACCATGTATACGCTATCAGTTGATTCATTTCACATAAACAAGCCCGGCCCTCACTACTAATGATTCGGTCAAGTTCACAGATTTTGTGAAATGCTAAATTACTTGTTCAGTAACGCATTGTCATCGCAAGTATGTAAAGTCGAAGTTCGGTAATATGCGGTGTACGTCCGCCAACAGCCCCGTGGTAAGCTCTGTAGCTACAGATAGCTACTTTTATATTGCCCATACTGATGTGCCCTCAACGGTCAGTGCGCAGATATCTTTCCAATGTTTTACTCTGCTGCATATTATGCTTACACTTTGCGAGGGACTATTATATACTTTACATATTTTAAATATGCGAAATGAAGATCCAGTGTGACTGACAGTGCTATATTCTTACCATTAAAAGCGAAGTAAATCGCTAAACATGCAAGAAAATGTTTTCAATCCGGCGGACAAGGCCTACAAAAAGTTTGCCAGGCCATCTATACTGTCTTTCAGCGAAGCTGAGAAGTTGCTTTGTTTCTGATGGACCAAAGTTTTTGTTTCTAACAACATGTAAAACTTTAAAGCATTTCTAGCATATTGGTAAAAAATTTGCCTCTGTGCCATTTCTTCAAGTTCCGCTGTATATGTCCTTTGCAGCTATTACGTTGAACTTGACCCTCTCGCCCAGTATTGGAGAATTGGCAGGTGACCTCTTTTAAATCAAACAAAACAGAGTCTCCGGAAGACTTGAATCATACTAAAACTGCAAACTTCATTTTCCGAAGAGTAAAAATTCATGTCCAAAACCAAATTTTACTGCTCTAATTGCTCTATATGTCAACTTTTGTAAAAACATAGTTTTACGTCTTCAAAGAAATGGCCATAATCTTACAACATTCATGTATTTGGATGAAATGCAAATCATATTCTTCCGATCAGACAATTTTTCGTTGTCATGCAAATTAAGATATTACTTATCAACAACTCATGACGTCATCACTACAATCACCATGGATAAAAGCCAAGCAGAGATAAATCATTTGTGATAATATTAACACTGTATCCCAGGAAGTCAACAGAATACTAGATTGTTGGCTGATAAAAACCATAAGAGAAGTAAGTTAATGTTGAAACCAGTGACCTTTATACAGAAATCTAAGCACCAAACAATGGATCGTAAACCCGTTTCTAAATTGTGCCCTTTCGCTTCATTACGATCTCGCACCTTTCTACGAAAAATGGGGAACCATCGATTCCCAAAGCACCGTATTCAATATAAAGTCACCAAAGGCTATTTTAAAGGCTAGAATATTATGCTCGAAATGCAGTTCTGATATAAAGATTCGAAAACAATTCTGAAGTATCTATAATGTTAAAAAGAAATCGAAGAAATACAGTCCCAGAGCCTTTCGGGGTCCTTGAATGATCATGATTTTGTTGTTGTTGTTGTTGTTTGTTGTTGTTGTTGTTGTTGTTATCACCGTTGTTGTTGTTGCGTTTATGTTGTTGTTGTTTTTGCTGTTTTGTTTTTGTTGTGTTAATGTTGTTGCCACTGTCTTTGGTGAACATTTAATGTGATTATGTAGATTTTAGTATTTATCGATCCATTTGAATTTAAGGAATTTTTATGTTTCTCAACTTAATGTGACAGCAACATCCTGATAGAGGTATTTCCAATAAGGAAATCAACAAATGGCGGAAAGGAAAAAAATAATGTATGAAGTTTTCATTAAATTAGTTTCTTTGTTTGGTTGCCTTTTGAGAAGTCACTGAGGCCAGGAAGGATGATGACATTGTACACTTTGCCAATTTGTTTTGAAATTGCGGCAAACATATACTTCAGTATTGCAATTTTAGGGTGTCTTTGCTGTGCATATTTTTACAGACTGAGTTTTTTCTTCAGCAGCATGTGGAAATGATCACAATTTGTTCCGTCAACACTGACTCTATAAGTAATGTCTCTATTATTGTGGACAGCTTGTTAAAATCTAGACAACAAGTTATGAGTACTGATGTCACTGGTGGGAGATCTTGCTGGTTTGTATAAACAATTTGCTCGCTGCCTCTGTAACTTTGCTAAAAACATTTTCTTCCTCTGGTCTAACACAGAATCGAATTAGAAACCCAGAGAGACATTGCATTGTTTATCACATACTATTACAGACATCTATCGGTTTCTACGCATGGTCAGTGCAGGTGACCGCATCAAGTGAAGGAACTCATTCGCTTCATTAAAGAATATGAAAATGTTCTTCCATATATTTAACCTTATATCAACTGTTGTAAATGATGTAGTTACGTGATCATTGTCTTGGCTAAAGTAAATGATAATAAGTCCCAATAAATAATAATTTTAAATATTAACTTTGTAATATGAAATGTTCCCAAAAATGCCCAGTATGCAAAGATATCCTTGGCACTCACATCCCGTGTCTACAATGCTTTCTAATCAGTCTGAGAGGTCATGGCATATTGCATTTCCCAACATGCATGCGGATGACCCCTTTATCATGCAAATCACGCAGCATGGTAAACTCTTTTGGCACGTCATGGTGGCGTTTCTTCAACTTTTGAGGCGATAGCATTACTGCATGCTTGTCAAAATAATGGTAATATATCGGATTCCCATCCGGGTCTTCTGGGAACGGCCAGTAACCATAGAGATGAACCTCTTCACAGAAACTCATCGCCGCACTGAACAGCAGAAGTCCTAGATGATGATTGGATGATAAATTCATGAATAAATAAATATGTAATAGAATGTCGATAATGTTGTCTGATGAACAGGATATCTCAAATATTACAGCAGAACAGATTGCATGCGTACAATAATGCATAAAGGAGATTTTGGCATTAAACAAGTTTTGACAACATTAGCATTAACTTTTATTGTAGCAGTGACAACATTTGAAAAAACAAAGATTTAAAAGTATAACAGCATCCAGTCATGTCTGTACTTCAATTTGGGTAAGCAAAGTGAAATTTCATCTTACCTGATGTGATTCTAAGTTCACTGATATTTCTAGCCTTCCAGAACCTCGACACCAAGGTGATGTGGTCGGGATGTGGAAAGATGACCTTGAAGTTCAAAGTTTTCAGCGCGTCTTGCGCTGCAAAGGCGAGATCGTTACAGAAATAGTAGGTAAAGGCTGGTAT
Organism: Ptychodera flava; assembly: GCF_041260155.1. Taxonomy (NCBI): domain Eukaryota; kingdom Metazoa; phylum Hemichordata; class Enteropneusta; family Ptychoderidae; genus Ptychodera; species Ptychodera flava. The sequence goes on along the minus strand of NC_091944.1, from coordinate 2,834,818 downwards.
GTATACCATAGATTTGGAGTATTCCGTTACCATGTACTCTTTGTAACGTTTTATCCCAGCTTTATTAAGTTTTGTATATCTGTAGATAATATAAAAATGTTTAAATATATATTGCATCTGGATGGGTGTAACTTCATTATTAATTTTCTCTCTCAGTGACCGAGAACTTTATTAGATAAGTATCGGGTTAAGGTTATATGCGACTCGAACGTGAAAGCCTTAAAGTGCTCAAACTTTCCTACATGAAACCTTCAAACATTCTCTTAAAAATCAACAATAAAAATCCGGGGGGGGGGGGGGGGGTTTACCATTCAAAGTTTGGAACTAGCGAAACAAAGTGCCCACCATTTTGTGATATTTGAAATTCAAAATGGCCGCAATCCCTGTGTTAACTCTATGGGGAAAATTTGATTTCGGAAAAACTAAGACATTGACAGTTTTTCTTTCTCCGGCAACTTTACAATGAGCCCCCACAAGTGGTAGATCAGAAAATAATTGTAGAAATCGGAGAGTCCGAATATCTGTCCCCGAGGCGCGTTCTACCTTATACTATATTATTCCCTAATACTAATATAAGTTTTCGCTGGTCGTTGACATTGATCATTCACACGTTTCAGTCTATTGAAAGCTAGCTTTCTTTGAAATTTTGAGCCTTTTCTTGATTTGTTTTGAAAGAAAATTGATGAACGTCTCGCGCTCTTAATGCATTAAAGGGCAATAAACTGTTGCCAAAGAGACTTATTAGCTGGATGTGTTACTTGAAGACTGCACTGTCCTATAAATGTCTTTCAAGACAACTTCGATCTTCCTACGATTTCCGCCTTCTCAAGACCCCGTGTATGAAAACAAGATCTTTCAGTGAACAATCTTTTTCGCACGCTGGTTATTCTTCTCGGAACAATCTCCCCATTAATCTCCAGCACTCCCAATTGTTAACATCTTTTCGTCATGCTCTGAAGACTAATAGCTGAGTTCATATGCTATCAGAATCCCTTCAAAGGAATATGCAGCGCCAAGAGATCGTGGATATTAGGCATTTTATAAATATTATTATTATTATTATTATTATTATTATTATTATTATTATTATTATTATTGTACTTGGGCCTCAGCCCAAGTACATTTGTTTTCATTCCGTGGGAAAAAACTCTGTAAGGTATAACCATTTCTTGCTGAGACCAGGGAGGGCAAAATGTCTTGGCTTCATCTTTCTTGGCATAATAAATGGCGTAATGATGCTAACTTAATGGAAGTGCTGCTCTCAGCCAGTCATGAATAAGTGAGATGTGAATATAAATGCTTCTCTATCTGAGTTTTTGCCACAAAATCTTCTGAATATAATCAAAATGTGCATCGAAATGCAACAATTAATGCACCCTCCGTTTCCTAAGCGATGGCACGACCCTTGCTACACCCACTGGACGAGCCAAAGTGGGAGGGGTAATTTCAGTTTGGTCGAACAGGAGGGCTCGAGACCAGAATTTAACATTTAAACTTGAAAGATGTTTAATCACTGACAAGATGTGGACTAGTGTTAATCAAAGTGAAAGTTTGAAAAGGAAAGGTTTTATATCCCGGACACAATGAAAAACATTACGACTGGAAACTGTACCCCCAGTTGAGAATAGTAATGCCCACAGCGATGGAGAACACTTATCCTTGAGCTGAGAAAACCAGACCATCATTTCGAAATAGAGCTGCAGATTCGAGAAGCTCGTTCAAAATAGCTAGGTACACCCCATAAAGGGGTGGTTTCGAGTTTTGAGGGCAAATTTCGCCTCCTTCATATAGAAATCGTACGTTTGTTTTTCCAGGAGAACACACCATTTGACACAAAATTTGCATGTAGAGGGGTCGCCAGTAAGTACGTGGTCAAATCTGGCATAAGAAACAATATGAAATGTTGGGTAAAGCCAGTCCAAAATAAACTGATTTGAACTTTTGTGTTTTGTAATTATACCACTGCAGTAACACTACCTTTTTTTGACAACATCACACAATGTAATACGTTTTGAAACTGAATACTCCGACGTATTCTGTGTCTCCTTTGCTAACAAATACGGTATGCCGATTACCATGTAAGGAGATGATAACGTCAAGACAGATTTGTAGTGCATTTGGTCCTGGATGGTGCACGAAGTTTTGTCGAGGTAGCTTGTGTATTTATTTCCTAAATGGGAGAGATTAGGGTCGATCTAAACGAAGGCCGAAGAAGAATGTTATGATACTCTAAGCGAGCTGAACTCTAACGCGAATGGTTGGATAATTTGGAGGATGTCTAGAACCGGGGTCTAGAATGATCTCGTCTCATTAAGATTATTTGGCGGTCAGTATTGAATTTCAACTGCGTCACAAGTTTGCGAAATGAGTATTCCGTCGAACGGTCAACGAACGATGTGTTTTAGAAATCTGGAGACATGGCACATCGCATTTTTATTTTAGTATTTTATATTTTACAAAAGATTTAAGAAGCAATGATTTTGTCGAAAATTCTGAAAAAAATATAGGAAGATTTGATCGCGAACACATTTTCACTTGGGGTCAACTAGCCCTGCGTACGATGCTGTGTGTTCCGCTACAGCTAATCGCCCCGCTCACCACAGCCCTGCAAAGACCCGTACGTAGGGTCGGTGACTTCAAATCCATTTTGGGACTTCACGTAAAAGCCAAATTACTGCCGAAATTCAGCGTTCTTGGGCCCAAGTCGTATCCCAGCCTACCTCAGCTACTCGATCGCTTCCAAAAATGACAGTCTTTTATTCACTTCTCGTAAATAACCGTCGATGTCGGCAACTCTCTCGCTAGCCCTGCGTACGATGCGTGTTAGCTGTAGCACATAGCATCGTACGCAGGGCTAGGCAGGGTCAACCGGATGCGCTATTTTGCGGGTTGCGGGTTGCGGGCATGAAAAAATGTGTGTTTTTTGATATCATTTTCGCCCTTCTCACACTTCAGATTAGTTCAACCGCCGATAAAAGCACAATTTTCAAAATCGTTTTCAACGCCGTTTCAAATAATTTTATTGTGGTGAACACGATTTATATAGTCCTAGGAAACTTTTCAAAGTCACGCTGGATCAAATGCTTGAAGGGGGCATACCGGCATGGAGCGACTATCATACTGCAGGTGCAAGTCATACGTTCATGATATTAGGAGATAAATTATTGAGAGCTGCAGAACACAAACTCATCCAAAAATATTCCAATTAGATCGATTCCTGAAAATAAGGCAACGCACCGGCGTGTTTTTCCCACTGAAATTCTCGCGTAAAATGTTAGCAGAATGTCGTTCTCTGAGGTCGCGACCTCGCTTGAACCGAAACGGCAAAGTAAACTAAGTCCTTTGTTGTACGTCTTTTTCTTTTTAAAGATTTCATGAAAAATACACGGCATTTACAATACACATCACTTCTACGCTTTTTTAAGTCAAATCTTTCCTTATGCATTGCATTTAACTAGGCATTGTTTAATTTTCTGTATGAGTTGCCCTGGAACCGAATTGTGAATGGATGCATTACAGAGAATTTACTTCCTATGGCCTGATACTAGAAATGTAACAATTTCATTCCGCGATAAGTGGCGACATTTCCGAGGCGCGATTTTTTTGTCAGTCTGGTATTACGTATATTTCTCACTCACATCCATGGCAAGAAAGAAAAGTGATTCAGATCCCTAATTATTTGTAATGGCCAGGCAGCTCGGAATAAATAAATTGGTCCTCGGAATCGCCGCTTTTAGTTTAGCAGATTTTGATTTTTTCAGAAACATGACGTATTTTCACCCATTTGGTTTGGTCTGTTATAGCATCTTTAGTCCAAAAATCAAGTTTACAGCATTGATGTTTTCAACAGCCTTCAAATATACAGTATTACGTTAAAATACACCATATAGTAGTGTTTCATTAATTTTAACCATCTTGACCTGATGGTGAAAATTGGACTTCGCAGGAAAAGGGATACTGTACGATAGACCTGATCATCATTATTGATAATAGACACATTCTAAAGGTTTTATTTCTTATATACTAAATGCCATATTACATATATTAGAAATCTAGCCATAATTCTAAAAACCCGCAGCCCGCAGCCCGCAACCCGCACTTTAGCAGATACCGGGGTCAACATGGGGTCGCAGCCATGTTGCCTCAAAACTTATTTCTGTCTGCACTCAAAACTCAAAAATGTCGGATATGAACCTGAAAAATCGATGCAATTTCGTCAAAATTCGGCGAAATTTCAGCCTATAGACAAAATTTCATCTAGGTAAGGTAAATTTACTGAAATTTGATCGACAAATAATCCTGAGCTTGAACGTGACAGCTCGCCTTCTCCGGGAAGTCAAGTATCCAGCTGCCCATACACAGTTGCCCATATGGCCAGGTTTATGAGATTGTTTTCAACCGAGCGAGCCAATAGAGCTAGAGGTCTGATTTTTGGTATATAGGAATAACTTAGCAATACAATTATTTTGACAAAATGTCACGTGACCTCAATGACCTTTGACCTCAAATAGATATATTTGTCCACAACTCAGTAACCACAAGTGCTACACCCTTCATATTTGGTATGATGGGACACCTTATGACACCACATATTGTACCTCATTAATTATGCGCATATCTAATTCTGAGCAAGCCAATAGAGCTGGATGTCCGATTTTTGGTATATAGGGATAACTATAGGGTAGAAATCTAAATATGCCCATCTAAATATTAGACATCTACCATCGAGAACAAAAGAAATTTTGCTGTAATTTGAATATTTAAGGAGTTTAAGCAATTTCCACTATAAATAAAGAACCCCTGCCTCAAACTCCACAAAAGTTGCTAGACATATTTTGCCGTTGTCATGCCATTGCTTCGTTTAATAACCAGTTAATCAAATGCCTAATTGACAGGAGGAAATTCAAGACCATATTTGAATAGTAGTATATATTGTCCTCAAAATTACTCTATCACGGCCCAAGTACTCATTGCCTTCAGCAATACTGCCTTGTTATTGTTATTATTATTACAAGTATTACAAGTGGCATTGTAGTAGACATTACATTTGATTGTTCCAGCCCTAAATGTTCTTGTTCTTAAATTTTTGGAGCAATTAAAGCTCGTCTTGGTGGTGTTTACGAAAAACTGATATTGCTGGTCACCAAATGGTTGCCACAGGTTTTTGTGATTATAATGATCACTTTTGCTCATCAAAACCTATCTGAAAACTTTTTTAACGTTTTGTAGCATTTCAAGCCGTTTTAAATGATATTTTACAAAAATGGATAATTTAAACCCAAAATGGTTGTCATGGAAGCACGAGGCATCAAAACGGACGTCATTTTTGTTCGTTTCGTCACAAAATACCGTCATGAAATTTGCGTGAAAATTGGCCCTATCATTATTCGCATTATGATAATTTAATTATATAAGTTGTTGTTGTTGTTGTTGTTGTTGTTGTCGTTATACTGTAATGTTGCAGTTGTAGGGTACGTGGTTAGTAAAGACCAGCACAACTAGTAATGATGATGGTGACGACAAAGACGAGAACAATACATCATAATTATCATCATCATCATCTTTATAGCCTTCATCATCGTAAAAAGCATAGAATGTCCTTCAGAAGGCCAACAAATGGCACATTTTACCCACTTGCTGTATAGAATAGAAGGGTTACAGGTGACCAAGTCTGTCTTCGTTCCGACATCTTCAGAAAAATTCTGCACACTTGCCAAGTTAAATCTGAAAATCATGGGAAGTGACAAGAAAGAAAGAGATTGTTATGCATTTTAGGCTTGACCCACAAAGTTTATAGTCTGTTGGCAGCTGACACCTCTATGAAGAACAGATAATGTAGAAGTTGTATATGACTTACATTTCGTACATGGGTTATGAAACTTACCTGATTACAAAATCTGCCAAGTCTATGGATCTGCCACATTGGCTACCAAGAAGAATTCCACTGTTCCCAACCAAGCTACATCTCTTGAATGATTTCATTCCAAACGGCATATTCTGGAAGACATAAGTGTTGCCATGGATTATTTTGCCAGCACTGTCGCTCATGTGCAAAATTAAAGGGAAACCTAAGTCCAGCGACATTGACAGTTTATCCCTTCCAAAATCACCCTTGAATAAAATGCAGCTCAAATTTGCAACATAATCGCACGCGCCGACGACTACGGAGCGACGAAAAGAGACATTGAAGTAGACGACATTTATTGAAATGAGCTCGGAATCCCATGGGAGCTAAAGGGCTCATGGGAGGAGCGTGCGTGACGTCATCGGCGATACACGTACGTGTGTGACAGCCTACCAATGCATTGGAGTCTATGACTGCAGGAGTGCAGTTCTGCACGTTACGACTCTTTAATGCTCAGTAGCATAAAAAATAGTTAACTGTTGTTAAGTTGAGTGCAAAAATCACTCAGGGAAGAACAAACGGAGTCAGCTTTTACCGTCTTCCCACAGAACAGCTTTTTCGAAGAAAGTGGCTAAAGAAAGTCGGGCGAGTTTAAAAATCTGTAAAAGATACAACGTTATGTTCTAATTCTTTCAGGATGATTGTTTTATAAGGGATTTCGGGATTCTGATACCGATACAAGACGATACTACACAATGCGGTTCGTATCTTGACATGCTGAGTCAGCCTACTATCGCCGCTTTTAACCAGATAAATATTAATATTGGCGATTTCGGGACTCTAAAATCCGAAGACGAAACTACACAAAGCGTCTCTTATCTTGACATCCCGGGTCTGCCAAATCTCCGATATATAACCAATAAATATAGGCAATTTCGGGACTATACCTTGTAATATTGATATTACAAGATACTGGAATGACTTTTTGCCTACTGTGTCTCGGCACGCCGGGTGTGAGAAATCGCCGATATTATATTTACCCGATAAATATCAATTGCGCCGGAACTCCTAGGCTATATCGATACCAGACGATCCTAGATTTACTTGCACTGTGTGGTGTTGGCATGCTGGGTCTACGAAATCACGGATATTTATCAGATAAATATCGGCGACTTAGGACTTTAACTCTGATTCTAGACGATACTTTGTCAAATCGTGGGTAAATATCCGATGTATATCAGAGATTTCACCACCTAACAGATCTGACCGCCCGAATACCTCTGTCCGACTCTTAGTTCAAAAATAGCATCCATGGCCGGAAGTCAAGAATACTGTATGTTTTACATTATTAGATTTATTAATGCACGAAATACATTTTTTACATGTAAAGCATTTTTTTCATTAAATGTCCACACGGGACTTCGTCGAGAGGGCCGATCGGATATCATCGGGACTCGGGAGGCCCTTGCACAAATTACATTCTTTAGGCCTACATGTAAACATTTTTACTTGGCGATCGGGACTTGAACAGAGGACATATCGGAAATCATTGGGAGTTTGGGCTGGTCTTGTATGAAACACATTCCTTACAACAAGCTTTAAGACGATACTATTTTTTTAAATAGTGGGCAAATATTCATTATATCGGCGATTTCATCACTTTGTAGATCTGAGTAAGTCCGACTTCCTAAGTTCGACACCAGCTTCGAAAAACAGACGACACTACAATATATTTATCAAATCGCGAATAAATATTTTCTGATACATATCGGAGATTTCGCAACCTTTTAAAGATCTGGCCAAGCTCGACTTACACGGTAACACATACAATCAGTCAATCATTCCGTATCATTCACGAACCAAAAATTAATTTTAAGCGACTGATACAGAAAACTCTGTTTTAGAAACGTAGCGTTGAAGGATCGCAGGGTCACTCAGCAGTCTCTCCAATCCAGTTCGGGGTCTGTACAAGCACAGTGACTCCCTCCGCTGAATCATACACAAAACGCAAGCAACCAAGATATGAACTATGTTTTGAGATGCTTTCTAATTATTACATATCTTTGACAGGTTCAAATTAGTATGGTTTGATTTCAGTCAGGGGAAAGTAATACTCGATGTCAGAAATAACGCTGTCCGAACTCTCCATAGTCGTCATACGAACGCGCTGAACTGTTCACAGTACTCCTCCAGCTGCAAGCTACAATCGTCTGTATCGCCGATGACGTCACGCACGCTTCTCCCATGAGCCCTTTCGCGCCCATGGAATTCCGGACTCATTTCCATAAATGTCGTCTACTTGAACTTCTCTTTTCGTCGCGCCGTAGTCGTCAGCGCGTGCAATTAATTATGTTGCAAATTTGAGCTGCATTTTACTCAAGGGTGATTTTGGAAGGGATAAACTGTCAAAGTCGCTGGACTTAGGTTTCCCTTTAAGCATCAAATATACCACGATACTTTAACCAGTCCAGGGCTCGTTTGAACGAACTTTAGCCAGTTCTGATACGGGGTGAACTGGTAAAAACCGAAAAGCGTGCTGCTTCCTATCTGGCAAAAATTCTGTGCACATTCAGTTCACAGTTCTACTACTAGCAAAACTGTACGAAAGAGCAAGCAAGCCTGTCATGTGTAAAATAACAACGATTTCAAGCATTCTCACAAAGCTAAGAGTCGCAGATTTGCAAAATTGATTTGCTTAACCATGACACGTATTCGTTCACTCAAATTTTTGTAATCCTTGCTGACCTACCATTATTTGATTAAATAAACTTTTCATCTGATTCGTCTTATTACTAGTGAAAATCGGAAAGCATTGTATCTGTAGAGTTGACATAGGTATGGCAGCCTTTTGAATTTCAAATCTCGGTAAATTTAAGATAATTTATTTTTCTGGTACCAAAATTTGCACGGCTATCTCCTCTTTTATTCTTGATTTTGGAAAAGCATGGTTGAAAGTTTCCTTCAGCAAAAGTTTAAGTCTTTGACTTTCGAGTCGCGTACTACCTTAACAACAAGAGAAACACTAAGGTCGATTTTCTTGGCTCTTCGTCTTCATGATAAAATAGTTTTATTTGTTTCTATAATAGATGTTTCATAAATTACCTTTGGGAATCTTGCATAAATTTTCGGTGTTACAAACAAACTCGCGAATGTTTGAGCTTCAAAGAGAATTAACTTGTAGAGACGAACATTTTTCTTCGTTGTGAGAAATAACTCCGTTGTATTACACTCTGATTCGAGGAGAGACCTGCAAGAGGAAAGAGCATTCTTTGTGTAATCAAACATACATTGAAAATTCAATGAAAATGACACATGTACATTTTGAGGATGAGACAATGCAAATTACTAGTATCCAAACGTACGGGTACTCACACGTCCTTGTACGTGTACATGGGCACATAAACACAACGGTACTCTCATGGGCATGCGCACTGGCCATCTTTACCGACTGTGCATTTACAAGTATATATGTCAAGTATCCCAGTCCGGTACATCGAAGCGAATCGGTAACAACATTGAGAGGGCACGTCCAACAACCTTTCTAATCAAATTTTAAGAGTAACGCAAGCTGTTTCCTTATCTTCGTACACCAATGACCTTTGACCTTTTCAGTTTTTACGAAAAGTTTCCTCTACTCCCAAATCATGTCAAAATACTGTTTTCAACTCGTCAACACAGCCTGTGTGTATGTTATACTCGATGTTAATGCTCATCACTGAATTCCAGTCCCGGATTTTAGGCCAGACTAGAATTGACGTGACCGCAATAACTTTGTGTATTACATACTATGCTTTCTTCAGCTTGGTTAATACTTTCTATTTGAGCATACTTAACAATGTATTTGTTTCCTGGACCAAAAAATAAAATAAAAGAAGGCAAATATCTACCTTGATAGGCATAGACATGCATGGTATAAGTTATACTATGAACAAACTATGCACTAAGGTAAACCTAACTACCTATCCATCCACCCACCCATCCCTACTAATCTTCTGACACCCAGTGTTTTTATCCGTTGTTTTTCCGGTACCTCTTTCACACTAGCACTGGTGCGGTTTTACACCCTTTTAAAGGTTTTAACGGTGTTACCAATCCATACTTTCTACCTACCTGAGGTCATCGGCCTCTTCTACATTGAAAGTCCATTTAAGCCTGCTTTGGGTCGTGCGAAGATGACGTAGATCAGAAGTTGGCGATGTCCATGAAGTACCAACAGTTGCTTTAATTTCCTTTTCGTTCTCATTAATTTCAATTTGTGGTGATTGGATGTACTTGTGTATCGAAGAAAACGACACAATTGAAGAGAATAGGAAGAAGATGGCAGCAGGCGTTGTTATCTTCGACCGCCTTGCCATGGTTACAATTTTTGACATAAAGGCTTCGAGGAACTTACAGAGTGTACTGATGAGAAAAACAACATGTTTGAATATTCTATTCCTTTGTAACCTACAGCAGAATTCTTATTGCGATTTTGACGAACGGAAAGCGAAAAGGGGTCTCACCCCTACCCAGGGCCCTTAAACTAAGGAATTACGTTTCTAGTGCGTCAGCAACTATGATCGATAGTTCCTTTCGATCGCAAAGTCGGTAATTGCATTTAATGTAAATTGAATTGTCCGCCGTTTTTATGTGCTTTGCTGGCAATGTTATGCTGGAATACATTTTATCTTCCTCATTTTCCACAAGCCATGCTAAACAGATCTACTTTTTGCTCCAGTTTTTATCAGGCTTAAAGGGTGAATCACTCTCAACAGGGATGTGCCACTCTCAGATTTCTGAAAATTTCGAATTCCTGACTGTCAACCGAGCGTTCACGTTTTGTAGGCCAATACAATAAGCACTCAGTCTGGCATCACACTTACCTCGCCCGTTACTTAAATCTGGAGAGTATCTTGTTCTGCCGTGAGATTTTTCGCAGGCGTTGGTACCAGTTCTGGTCATCAGTTTTTTTTTTCTTTCGAAAGTTCAAGCGACTTATTAAGCCGTCCTATTTTAGGCGCGTCTAAGTGACAAATATCGAGGGACGTCTGATTGATGGAACCAGATATTTTATGGTCGCTGTTGCTAGCGGAGATGCGCAGAAGATGTTAATTCTTAATGAGGTGCAGGCCGTTTAGGTGACGGTAAACAACATGTGCTAACACACTTTGGATGCTGATCAGGTCTATGAGAATCTATGTTTGTAGAGGATTTAACCCTGAAATAAAAGTTATAAAAAGGAGGGTTTCGCGATTCTGGGTGTCGCAGCATGAATATTTAAATGCGATATATTGACGTTGTTGTGAGCCGGTACATTTATCACACAACTCGTTTAAATGACTCACTCTGTACCATAGGTAAACTTGGTAACGGAACAGAGAAAAATGCTTGCTTTAAAGGACAAGTCCCTCCAGAGATTTAACTCAGAAAATTTGAGAGATAATATATCTCAACTTGTAAGTATAAATATACTGCATAGTATGGCAAGCTGGCCTGATACTGGATCAATTTGGGTCACGCTCGCCTCGAATACATACTACTACTGAGCAACACAAACCCCGGTAACAGTAATAAATATTTAAATTGCATGATTTCGTTGTCCTGATATACTTCCGAGGGCGTAGATTGAGCTGACACGTCTTGGGTATGACTTGTTCTCCATTTTAATTCATTGAATTCCAACTTTTATCATTATTGATAGAAATGTGCGATATTAACATGGAGTGAAATACATTGACGAGGCAGAAAAGGATAGAAGAATTGATAGAAGGTTCTTCATTCTTACTTGAAACAAGTATACGTGACGTCATTACGAGTATAAAATCTCCATTTGTAATACCACACATAATAGTAATATAATTGTAATATTACACAGCCGCGAATACGATGTCGCCCATGAATGTGATTACATAGATGCATAGATAGATAGATAGATAGATAGATAGATAGATACATCCATCCATCCATCCATCCATCCATCCATCCATCCATCCATCCATCCATACATACATACATACATACATACACACATACACACATGCATGCATATATATATATATACATACATACATAATATTCATTATCTTCTACATTGCAATTCAATTGACAAAAACACATCATCACGTCTGAATTCAACTTCATTACATCAGTGGTTGCTGTTTATTTATATCTATATTTAATTTGGTGATTGTAGTTATGTGTTGTTACGCTAAAGGTTTACAGGTTGATTCCACTCGGGGTTTATTATTCAAATAGTTGGTTTTACATTTCTGAAGATTTCGCATTTATGGACGTAACAAAGGAAACTGCCGGAATGCTGAAAATACAAGCTTTTTCGTATATTTCCCACTATATTAAACTTAGAGACAAAACTCAATAACCTTGGTCTGGCACACGACTTGCTTTACAACGTTCCTCTCTAAATATAGTGTTTCGCCACCATCTTTCCACCATATGGTTTCTGGAGACGTTTTCACAGCTAAAGGCCATCAGTGCTGTTTCTCTGGAAAGTGCAGATGACATTTCGACACATCTTATTCTGAAGTCATCGATTACTACAGAGATCCGATTGGTAGTGCAACGTGGATATTATATGATCGCCGTTGCCAGCGGAGATCCGTTGAAAATGTAACTTATAAGTGGAACGACAGCTGTTTAGTGGCAGTAAATAACATGTGCGATCAGGTGTGGCAGCAAGTTTTGTTTGCCGATGCATTAACCGTGAATTTTTCAAATAGTTTTTTGTCATGTTGGATGTTCTGCTGACTCCGATTTTCATTTGGTTTGATTTATTCGCGACTCTTAGGCACTGTGACTGCGACGTATCCAAATGCCGGATGACGACGTCGGTGTGATCGTGTCCTGATACCACAGGTATCGGAAAAATTATGCAGATGACCGCTTTACACAGAATGCAAACCTGTTGTGGGTGGGTGTGCGTGGAATGAATGTATGAATGAATTTATTACTAAACTTACTTACTTAGCGAAGGAGAGGAATGGAGACGCTATTCCAGCAGACAAGTGCAGAATGGAGATTCAGAGACAACTTTTTGATCTGATGAACAACCTTAATTGCTACGGTTCAATTAGAGAATCACGACAGGCTACGGGTGTCCGACCCCATTTAGTGATGGCGGTGGCACATTATTGTTGTTTTACGCATGCAGCCAATATACTTGTATCTGAGATCAAGGCAATCGAAATTGTCGTTTGCTTCTACACTGACAAGTGCCCAGTGACTGCCAGTGAGAAACATCCTTTTATCAGCGGTGCAGCCCTCATTTCACATTGGACCTCGAGTAAAGCGCCATCAAGGCCGTCATCATTGGCAGTGTCGACCTGCCATCTGTGAATGAAATTTGCTTCGAGAGATGTGGTTTACTATTTTCTGAACACGGCTAAAATGTTCTATATCTACTGTCTGCATTCATTCATAATTCATCCATCTTCAAATTTCTCGTCATTAGCCTGTCTTCATGCAGACGGAGGGCGAAATGTATCAGTCACCGGATGAGATCGCTAATAAATTTAGTATCTACTCTGTTGATCTTGCCCCTTAATCTCTTTGAGTGGATGGATAATCACTGTGTTGAAAAAAAAAATCTGACATTTTGTGCATGGGCGTCTCCCGTATAAAGTACACTAGGAGGTATCATACATGTTGAAAAGTGGCTCGTTAACTTATGTAAATAGACAATAGGGACTGATAGTTACACGCAAAATTTCTTGAATAATTAGCCGCCAGTGAAATTGCGCCCTCTTTGACCGTTATTTCCATTACTTACATTAAAAGAACTTGTTTCCCTTGTAGCTTAAGTTGTCCCAATTTTCAAATCGGGTTCTAAATTAAATGTCGAAAATTACAGACCTATTTCTGTTCTTCCACTTTCATCAACGCGTCCATTACCACTTGTATACATTTTTGACAGACTATGAGCTGCTGTTTCCCGGAGAGTCTGGTTTTCGCCATGGTTACTCCTGTCAAAGTATTTCACTTAAATTGATTGATCAATAGCGGTTTGCAATTGAATAGGATAATTTTGTTGATTTTGTGTTTATTGATCTTCGTAAGGCGTTTGATCTGGTAGATCATGGCGTTCTTCTTCGTCCATTGTTATCGCTGTTCTGAAAAACGATGAGCTTGTTTTCTTGTTTTCTTCATACTTTCTCACAATCCTCAACAAATTGTTAGGGGAACGAGCATTATTAGTGGCAGACGGAGTCGGAAGAGAAAGAGGGGTGGGCACAACCCCCTCCCTCCAAACACAAGGTGTTCAAGGGAGACTTGAAAATTCCAGAGTACCATGAAGGGCTTCGAACTTTTCACTCAATGCAGATCATATCGATATATCACTCTGGACGGGGCAGAAAACAAATATTTTAAAAACCAGTTTTCTGAGGTTATCCAATGAAACAGCTGTGTTTCAATGACCAGAGATCATTTACAGTTTGTGCTTGTGAAAACTGAAATGTTGACTGACTGTCAAATTGTAGAAATGAGAAATGAGGGCAACAGTTGATTATCATTGGGTACTATAAATGTAGACAATTGGCAAGGAAAAAGACGTCTAGGCAAATCAATTTTACCATATTATAGCTAATGTTATATTGATTTTTATCGCTTTCCTAGTAGATTCATATGTATAAAATGTTGATGTCTTGTAATGAAATTTCAAAACCATCTTTGTTACACACTTCTAATCACTTTATTCCAGAGGATAAAATTGAAGTTAATTGTCAAACATATGCGGAACACTATATGGAAAGAAGTTGTTTATAGTTTGTGCCATAGACTATGAAGTGAAATGACACTATGAGGTCAAAGTCACAAATTAAATTTCTAGAATACAATTGCATTTCTAATAACTGAAGTTCAGTGAAGTACATTCATGTCAATTTTCAAAGTTACATAGCAGCAGAGATATATAGTTAGTTTTGTATTGGTAAGCAATATCAATGTTTTGCTTGGCGAGAATCCCAATAGTGCAAAAACATTATCCTCATATCAAGATTTCAGATCAACGTTATTGACATGACGTCATCACCTAAATCTGCTGAAGCAAGGTCAGTGGTTTCTTATTTGTGAGAGTACACATTAACACCAATCAGATTGGTTGATCAGACTCAATCCTGTAACCGATATGAAAACGACAGACAGCTGGAAAATTACACGACTCTGTAAGCAAATTTCAACAAACCAGAGTCATTAACAAAAGTAAAGTTTCAACTGTCAGAATCCTTGAATAATCTACCATTCACAATTCTTAACTCTGTATTTATATAAAACTGATCATGACTCGTGCTCGCGTTGATAAACACTCTTGGAATAGCTTATCTAATAAGTGATATATGGCCGAAAATATCATATTGTGGGACTGCTGGCAGCTATATTGAATTTATGCAAATTATAACAATCCCTATGTAAACCATCGTATCTCCCGAGTCCAAAGTGATAACCAGTGCCAAAGGAATAATGTTAGACTTTAAGATAAGTAAGATAGCTTAGTTATCTTAAACTATAACACTGTCTTATTAGTTATATTAAAGTCTAACATGTACACGTATCATGAAATGCGCGCTAATCTCTCCAGTTTTCGCCTACTTGTATATTTAACCGGTTCGCGTCATCATTGTCACCAGCAGTTTCCTCCTTCAGTGATCGATTTCAGCTACAAGAGTACATTACGGTAGAACAGCCTCGGGGACAGATATTAGGACTCTCAAACTTTTTCCGTTCCTTTCTGATCTACTACTTGCGGGGTCCATTTTAAAGCTCTTGATGTAAGAAAACTTTTCGCCTACTTATATTTTCGAAAATCGAATTCTATTTTTCATAGAGTTAACACAGGGATGGCGGCCATTTGGAATTTCAAATATCGGTAAATCTTGAGTAATTTGTTTCTCTTGTTATAAAATTGACACGGTGACCCTCGATTTTTATTCTTGATTTTGAAAGAGAATGATTGATATATTCTCCTCTGAAAGGTTGGATATACAGGTGTGCGCCGTGTTGGCTGCCCCTAAATTCAGCTCTGACAGTTTTCCTGTTTTTTTATCGGTTGATTTGTCTTTGATACAAACTTCACCATACAAGGAACTGTGAACCACCAAGGACTACACTGGTCTGCTCCAGTGCTATTCTGGGAGAGACATTTTCTGGTAAACTCAAGTTTTTTTACTTCTAGAAACGACAGCCGATACTGCAGTGGCAGTTTGATTATTCATCTATCGAAGCTTCTATTTTGAGTACATCTGAATAACAATTGAATGCTGCTTTCTTCTGGGCCTGTCATTCAAATTGTAATTTCAATTACTGCTACATCTGTATCTGGATCATCACTGCTGCACAGACGACAGCATTCCAAATGCAGTATCACCTTGTAGTCTTCACAATTGTATTTCTGTATATGCTAATGTACCATCAACCTGAACCAATAACGTACAGTAGACATGAATTGACACATTTCCGTGACAAGATACCTGGTCCTTTGTCATGCACTCCTACAGTGTGGAGGACAATAAGATCACTTGGCCTCCGGTCAAAAAGTCCTACCCATAGAGGGACAAGAGCTGTGAAATATAAACTGAAGAAGGCTGGCAAACAACACGACAACATCAATGATAAGGACATGACCGTAGCTTTACTGAATGCACACTCTATAAATGATCCAGAGCGGCGTACAGAAATTTCAACATTTGTCACTGATCATGCCATTCAACTCATGTTTCTCACTGAAACATGGTTAAAGCCTAAGGGAGATAATGCCAAGTGTTCTGACATTACACCTCCAGGATACTGTATAAAATCCTTTCCTCGCCCCTCTAGGGGCAGTGGACTTGCCATCTTCTACAATGAAGTATACACATCTCGTATTTCCTTCAAGGATACTTTTTCCTTTAAACATACATCGTATGAAGTTGCACAGATCTCGATAACTCTACCTCAACAAGTCATCCACTTCTTTTGCATTTATCGACCTCCACCAAGTCGGAAGAATAAACTGACAGACTCGTTGTTTTTAAATGAATTTCCAGATCTGCTCGAGCACTGTAATACACTGTCTGGTTCCTTCATCATTCTTAGTGATTTCAATATTCACTGCGATAGTCCACAAAACCCGACTACTTCAAAAATGATGAATCTTCTTTCTATATTCAGCCTAAATCAAACTGTCTCTGAACCCACCCATGACAAAGGTCATATTGTCGACTAGTTGATGCACAGATCAGAACAATAACTTAGTTCTGTCCACTGATGTTTCCAGCGCTATTGCAACTGACCATCTCTCCATCATCTGTCATCTGAATGTTGCAATACCATGCCAATCAGATGTATTCGTGACAGCACGTAACATTCGCGACATAAACCTTACCGCCTTGAAGGAAGATCTTCACCACAGCCTTGCTAGCATTAAAGAACCTACAGCACAAACTCTTAACTTCTGTCTCCGATCTGCTTTGGACAAGCATGCACCAGCAACGAGATGTAAAGTTTCTAGACGAAGGAATGCTTGTTGGTTTAATGCTGTTCGTGACAAATTCAAGGCAGTCAAAAAAGAGCGTCGCCGAGCAGAGAGACAGTGGCTGAAAACTGGACTTACAATCCACAAACAAATATATAACCATACGAAGAGAGTTGTCACAAAACTTGTTCACTCAGCAAAAACCACTTATTTCTGTAATAAGGTTAGTGAGAGTCGTACATCGAAGCAACTGTTTGGCATCACACATAAATTACTTGGATCCAAAAGAGCCTCCCCTACACCAACAATATTCCCTGCAGTAGAACTTCCACAGCGTTTTCTGAACTTTTGTCAAGAAAAAGTTGAGACAATCAGAGCCAGTCTTGATTGTCAAAATATCTCCCAGCCTTTGAGCTCAGAAAGTTGCTTTCGAGGTATGCCTCTCAGTAACTTTGATCTTGTAAATGATGATATTGTAAAGAATGCTATTTTAAGTTCCACTGCAAAGACATGCGACCTAGACGCAATGCCGACCGATTTGTTGATAGAATGCTTAGACACCGTGTTACCATACATCACACGGGCTATCAATCACTCCCTTGCATCGGGCACATTCCCTACTAGTTTCAAAACAGCTTTTGTTAAACCAGTGCTGAAGAAACAATCTCTTGACCCAAATCAACTTATAAACTACCGACCCGTCTCAAACCTTCGTTTTTTGTCTAAAATACTGGAAAGAATTATTCTATCACAATTAAGTGTTCATCTTACTTCCCACAACCTTTTGAATCCTTTTCAGTCTGCATAAAAACCACACCACAGCACTGAAACTGCTCTATTGAAAATAGTCAATGACATTCTGACCTCCTTGGACTCTGGCAAAATTACCATTCTCACTCTCGTAGATCTATCTGCTGCATTCGATACTGTCGATCATGGCATCCTCCTCCACAGTCTTGAACATACTTTTGGAATCTCCGGAACTGCTCTATCCTGGTTTCAATCTTACCTCTCAGGCAGAACTCAAACTGTAACTATCAATGGCATACGATCAACAACATCATCTATCTCTTTTGGTGTCCCGCAAGGCTCAGTTCTTGGCCCCGTCCTATTCGTTTTGTACACTGACCCTCTTTTTAGCCTCGTCAGAAAATACTCATTAAATCACCACGCCTTGCCGATGACAATCAATTATACAAGGAAACCATTATCGATCAAATAAAATCAACTGTTGAATCTGTGCAAAGTTGTATCACTGCCATCAAGCAGTGGATGACATCTAATAAACTCCAGTTGAATGACAGTAAAACAGAGGCAATACTTATATCTTCACCCAGACAAGCTGCCAAATCATCTCTCCCTCCATCCATATTTCTGGGCGATTTTGATATAATTTTCGCCCCCAGTGTCAAAAACTTAGGAGTCACACTCGACTCTAACATGAATATGTGTGAACATGTGCAGAATATTTGCAAAGCTGCATACATTCAAATTAGACAAATTAGCTCTATTCGTCACTTTCTCTCCTTACAGGCTACTCAAACGTTGGTCTCTGCACTTGTTCTGTCTCGTTTAGATTATTGCAATTGTCTCCTCTCTGGTTGCCCTAAACAGCTTACAGACAAGTTGCAAAGAGTGCAAAATGCTGCCGCTCGTCTCGTCTGTAATGCTAAAAAGTACGATCATGTCAAACCCCTTTTGCAAAAATTACACTGGCTGCCTATTAGTTCTCGTATCCACTACAAAGTTGTATCTACTTGCTTCAATTAAGTTACGGGTACAGGACCGCAATATCTCTCTGAACTTCTACATCAATACACTCCAAAAAGACAACTCCGTTCTTCCTCAGATTCTCGACTTCTCAGTATTCCAAGAGTTTCCACAAAGACTTGGCGAGAGATCTTTCTCTTACATTGGCCCTGCATTATGGAACAAACTTCCTTCTGACCTTCGCCACTCCAGCTCTACCCTTTCTTTCCGTCGTTCCCTCAAGACTTTTCTCTTTAAACAGTAGTTTAACCTTTTTCGTTTTCCTAGTCTCCAGTCCCGGTGGTTCATTCATTTCCCCTGTTATTTTTTACTATTGCGCCTAGAGCTCTGTTCAGAGATTAGGTGCATCACAAATGTACTTTATTATTATTATTATTGATCAAAGTTTAAGTTTTTCACTTTCGAGGCGCCTTCAAATCTAGTTTTGGATTTTAACTTAGCTGATAGACTGATTGAAACATGATGTCAAATTACAATGCATTAATGAATACAAAATATTTTCTTGTACACATCCTTTCAATCACCGTTTTTCCACTAAAATGTACTGATAGTCACGTCAGGGCAACTTCTGGCAGACGGACTTTCATAACAGCGCCATCACTGGTTGGAGTTTGAAAGACGTCAGATCCCCACCACCTGTTGCTGCGTAACATGTTAATACGAGTGCGCCAGAAAATTACGTACACGTTTCAGTGAGGTTCCATTCCTGGTGCTCTTCGACGAAAATAAGCTGACGTATATGCCATCACTGGTTGGCGTTGGAAAGACGTCAGATCCCCACCACCTGTTGCTGCGTAACATGTTAATACGAGTGCGCCAGAAAATTACGTACACGTTTCAGTGAGGTTCCATTCCTGGTGCTCTTCGACGAAAATAAGCTGACGTATATGCCATCACTGGTTGGCGTTGGAAAGACGTCAGATCCCCACCACCTGTTGCTGCGTAACATGTTAATACGAGTGCGCCAGAAAATTACGTACACGTTTCTGTGAGGTTCCATTCCTGGTGCTCTTCGACGAAAATAAGCTGAGTCAACGTATTTATCTGACCATTGCTGCACACGGGAAGTATCCCTTTCGAAATATTCGACTCGTTTTAGTGACACAGACACCGACTGCTACGCCACGCCCTGAGCTCAAAGCCCTGGTAATAAGCAACAGGAATGAACACAGACTTCGTTTACCGAAGATAATGTTAGATTCGATGGTAAGTCGACCATGGGCAGAGGACAGCTCGATATTCCAGATAACGACAGTTTAGGACGAATATAAAGAAACAAACTCAGTGGACCAATAATTACACCGACTTTTAACGATGAGCATTTCGCGGGAATTATTGTTTTTAAGAAATATCTTGGCGACACTTCCTTTAGGTCGCCGCGGTATCTGGAACTGTTTTAATCGGGGACTTTTATGGAACGAATGTTATCAAGTCAACCCTGAAGAGGATTCAGAATTCGGGATTTGTTAGTTTTAGGCTTGATGTTAAAGTAGTATGCGCTTTGAAGGTGAAAGACTTAAACTTTTGATAAAACTGTTCTCTAGGAAACTTTCGAACATTCTCATTCAAAATCAATAATACAAGTCAAGATTCATAGTGCAAATGTTTGTACCAGAGTAACAAACTGTCATAAATTCGACGATATTTGGAATTCAAAATGGCTGTCTTTACTCAATTGGAAAAATGTAAACTCCGATTTTCATGAAACGAGACCCTGAAAATTGTATTTACTTGAAGAGCTCCACAATTATTGTAGATCAGAAAAGTATTGTTAAATTTTAGAGTCCGAATATCTGTTCTCATATTGTTGTCAGTAATGTTTCACAGTTCCTGGGTTAAATTATTTAAGGTTTAATTGTGTGATGCTGATTGTTTGAGGCTTATCCCCATTTATAGTGAAATTAAGATCACATCAACAACAATAAAGTAAGGCAACACTTACTTTGATCAATTCTGAGACCTACAGAGGTCACAGTGAAACGTCACTTACGTGTCTTCATCTCAGCCAATCACACGCGCCGCAATGAAACGTCACGTCAAAGTTGCCTATTGGTTGCGATCATTCGAATTGCGACGTTTGGTCTCAAATCGCGGGGTCTATTTTTCAAAACGACTGAGAAAATTCATACGTCGATGTGATTTCTGAGAAGATGATGAAATTCCGGACCTAACGAGGTACATGAATGTAGTATTCTGGCGGCTCAAGTTGAAAATTTTGGTCGCGGGCTTTTTTAGTGGGCTTTGGTCACACCTTTATGGAAATCCGGTCACGACATACAACATGCGACCTGCGACTTCAAAACTGCGACCTGCGAGATCACGACTTGATCCATGATTTCAGGTATTTGGTATTTATTGAGAGTATGAAAAGCAGTCACAAGTAATATCAGTGATAGGTGGTATCATTTAGGAAAGAGATGAGCTTCGATGACACAGCTGTGTTGGCCTACGTGTTGTTCGGTTGCTTTCGAAGTCCGGTTTCAAAGGGACAATGCTCAACTGATCACCGATTTTCATGAATAAAATTTGTTTTATTGATAGGCCTACTTCAACAAGCATGTTGTTATATATGTTGTTCCTAAAGTGGTGGCTATTTCACAGATCGAAATGACCTAGCTTAGGCCTAAAGAAGTATTCTGTGGTTGTTGTACTTCGATTCGGTGACCATGCACCCATGTGGTGGTGGCTATTTCACAGATCGAAATGACCTAGTTTACGCCTAAAGAAGTATTCTATGGTTGTCGTACTTCGATTCGGTGACCATGCACCCAGCGCCGTGGGCGCACAATAGGCAACGAGGTAGTGACGTTGGTTGTTTGCAAACACTGCCATGGGTGGGATGGTTAAACACTTGCTTAGTTGTTCAGAGATGTATTGAAAGTCATGCATCGTTGCTGTTTTATTGAGTAAATTGTATGAGGGAAATTCGTCTCCGAACTCGGCGATACGTGCGCGGCCATTCTATTTCATAACTTCCTATATTTCTATTGCATACCACAGCGGCCATCGCTGTGTGTATCGAACCACAAACGACTGTGATTTGAATTCAGTAAATGTTCGATGTTACATCTCAGAGAATCATTATAACTATCTGTTACACCTGGGCCTACCGATTATCACCTTTGCCTGAATATTACGGAAGTGTGCAGGGTTCACACAATTCGAGCCTAGCTTATAACTAGGGTTTGTGGAGTGGCCGAGGGGCTGTGGTCTGGCAGAAAGACCTTCCTCGACTGTGATGTCTTCGCCAGGTGACTGGATGCCGTACGTTGTGAGTTCATATTACATCGAACATTTACTGAATTCAAATCACAGTCGTTTGTGGTTCGATACACACAGCGATGGCCGCTGTGGTATGCAATAGAAATATAGGAAGTTATGAAATAGAATGGCGCACGTATCGCCGAGTTCGGAGACGAATTTCCCTCATACAATTTATTTAATTAAACAGCAACGATGCATGACTTTCAATACTGAATTTCTGCCAACTTTCTTACGTCTAAGACACACTCGACTGCACCTACGTCTCGCCATGGCTTATTTTAAAATTGACGACTCGTTTGTTAATTTTCACACTAACAGCCAAAACACAACTCGGACACTAAACACACCAAAGCACATACAAGACGAGATGGTTGATGTGTGAAGCCACTTTCCCTTTATTACGTCGCAGTTGTGAAGTCGCAAGTTACACCTAGGTCTAAATGCCGAAGTCGCAGGTCGCATGTTTCAAACTCGCAGGTCGCAGTTTTGAAGTCGCATGTCGCATGTCGTGACCGGATTTCCATACCTTTATAGTGATTTTTCTCGCGTGTTAGCTAACCCGACATAGTCCTGTTCAAGGATATTGTCCAACTAGTGAACAGTCTATCTAGAAGCACTTCCTGGTTAGCGTTGCGCTCTAATTAGCACGAACAGTTTTTGATATCGCGCAAAAATCACAAAATCTGAAAACTGATCAATACTCGCCCCATTTGATGCCCCAGTCACGAATGTTACATGTACAAGGACACTGGCGTAGCTACGCCAATGACCTCGTGTAGCCTTTGCAGTATTTTCGTAATAACTCACAGTATCGTTGTAATAACCACTTTGCCTTATATGTGTAATAGCATAAAAACGTCCCGGTTTACGGAAGTGCAGCAAAATACTTCATGTTTGATCGCAGAGAATTTGTTATTTTTGTGACCGGTCGAGAGGTCTTTCTATTCCTTAACAATGGGGCTGGCACGAAAACTCTTGTGAGTGAATATTCGAAATCAAAGGCATAAAGTGGGGCTCAAGTAATGAGAACTTGTACGAATTGACCTTAAGTATGCTATAGTTGTGCAAATTTATGTTTATGAACAAGGTACTGGCTAAAAATCTTGAAAGTTCCGTAATGTCAACAAATGTCAGAGGGAACGCCATCTTGGAAGAAGTCAATTCAGTCTGGCACTATTAAACAGTTGCTCGACGGGAGATCGCGTTATCGGGAATAGTTGCATTTCACACTGAACGCTGTGAAGAATGTTAAGTAAAGGTTGGTGCTAAAATTTTTGCCGAAACGCATTTACATTGGGAACAATGCTCACGAAATTTGCACTGGAAACCCGTATGACCTTTGACATCGTTTTCCGAGAGGGGTAAGGATGGCCGTGCGGGCAAACTGTACCTTATACATTTCTCAAAAACGACTCATCAGATCAGAATCAAATCTGGTACATAGATTCAGTTTGCAAACAACAAGAAGTGATTATTTTTGGTGGGTGTGGCTTGCTTACTTTTTTCTCATTTGCATAATTGATGATTTTAGAAAAAAATGGATATATATTGAGAGCGACTGCACACAATTTAATGAGATTTGCTACACATGTTGATCACACCATGATATATCAGCCGTGAAAGACATTAAGGGGTGACATTATAGATAATTGCTAATTTGCATGCTTGATGAACTTTTCTGATTAGGGATATATATCTGAATTGACTCGATCAAAATTGACGAAAAATGTAAAGCATATTGAAGATACTATGATTTAACATTATTGAAAGTCATTAAGCATTTTTACTTCAGCCAATTTCTTATTTACATATTAAATAAACTTTCCCAATTAGGGATATATATCTGAATTTACTTGACCAAAATTGATGAAACTTGCTATGTACATTAAAGATACAATGATATAACATTATTGAAAGTCATTAACTGTTTTTACTTCAGTCAAATCCTCATTTTCAATATTTAATGATCTTTCCTAATTACAAATATATATCTAAGTAGACTTGAACAAAAATCATGAAACTTACTATGTACGTTGAAGATAGTATGATATAACATTATTGAAATTCATTAAAGAGTTTTACTTCAGCCAATTCCTTATTTGCATAATTAATAACTTTCCTAATTAGGGATATATATCTGAATGGACTCGACCAAAATTGATGAATCTTGCTACATATATTGAAGACACTATAATACAACATTATTGAAAGTTAAGTCATTAAGAATTTTAATTTTTCAGCCAATTCCTTTTTTCCATATTTAATGAACTTTCCTAATAAGGGATATTTATCTGTATTGACGAAACCAAAGTTGACGAAACTTGCTATGTGCATTAAAGATACTGTGATTCAACATTATTAAAAGTCATTTAACATTTTTACTTCAGCAAAGTCCTAATTTGCATATTTTATGATAGCATTTCAGTTAATTCCTAATTTACATATTTAATGAACGTTCCTAATTAGGGATATATACTTGGATTTACTTGATCAAAGTTTGCAAAACATGCAATGTACATTGATGATTATACCAGGTTATAAGAATATTGAAAGTCATTTCACATTTTTATGTCAGCTTATTTATAATTTGCATATCTAATGAGCTTTTCAGAGTTCGGCACATAAAGCTTGAAGGACTTGACTAAAGGGAATTACACTTGCTGTATAAAGTGGTGATACAATGACAGCAGTCAAAGAAATTAATTATTTTTATTTCAGCTAATTACATATATGAATACTTAATGACCTTTAGAATTAATCTGTGGTGAATATTATTTATTATGTTGATCATAACACTTTCAATGAAGTTGCAAACATTTGGCAAGGGTTCAAATTTTTTCATAACTGCAATATGTAATGAAACACGTGAACATTTTCAGTTCATATCTGGTCTATCACTGGACTTACATGTATCTATCTATACAATGTTCCCAGGGAAATAATTTGGAAACTGTACTATGCCTTTCACTGGACTTATCATTGTACAGTCAGTCATCTTTCAGCCATTTTAACCATATTGGGTCTGACTGTTGGTCACACTCTCTCAAGTATCCTTTATTACAATATTCTCAGGGAATGTTTTGGAAACTTTGATTTTCCAGAGGCTACCAAATTGTAATTTTGATAATTAGCAAAATAATTTTTCCAGATTTGGACTTTATACCAACACTTTCAACAGGTGTCATCAAGATTTTGGCAAAAGATTTCAGTTTTAAAAATCGTCCGGTCAGTCTATTCTTTGTCTGTGGTCTGATGTCAAATGTCCACTGTAAGTAAGCTTATAATGAGGTATTTGCACACTTGCTTGCCTAGCACATCGCCCTAGACCCTCGAGAACTCTAAGGTCTATGTCCAAACTTAGCTTATATTCTGTTTAGAAATCAAAAAAAAAAAAAGAAGATTTCTATATGTACTCTGTGGTCGTAATTTTGCAGTCCCAAAGTGCTACTGCAGACGGTCTACACAATGGGCGTGAAAAGCACAGTGACCTCGTAGCTTTGGTTTCACATGATGAGAGTTGACGACAAATGTCATAAGTCAAAGGTTCCGTAACTCGGATGGTTGCAATGTTACACTACTTCCACGTGCTTCGACCGAGGACACTTTTTTCTCCCTGTCTGTGGTTTTATTTATTGACCCTGAGCTGTCGACAGTGGAATACACTCCTACAACATTATAACTGTAACCACGGAAAATGGGGGCATCAACGTTTTAGAAACAAGAATAGACGACATGAGGGAGCCTCAGTAATTACGAGGGGGTGGGCCGGGGATTTAGAAAACTGTCCAAGGGGAGGGTCACTTTTCATAAACCTATCTGGGAGAGGGTCATTTTTAACAGAAGCTGATTTTAAAGCCTAACCTTCGATAGTCCATGTGATATTTCCTGAATAGGAAATCAGAAAATCACCGACGAAATGCACTGATTCTTTTAAATACACATTATTTATGAGTTTCACAAGCAAAGAATACAAGAGACAAGTATATATGGGACAGGAGGGAAAGTGTATAGCAACTATCAAACTTATATAAATGCACAGATATTATTAGTTTTATGTTCTCTATTGGAAAAAAATTGTTCGTACTTCTCTCATAGACTATCATGTACAGTAAATCAACATTTCGGTGAAATTCTAAAATCCAATTTCTTGCACACACATGGACTTGTAACCACCCTAGTCTAATCTCAAGTACATTAAAATGAATTATCAACAGTCTATTAATACACAGATTTGCCTATTTTTTGTATTGAAAATATTATCAAAGTTCTCTCATAGACTTCCATATACAGGAATCAACATTTTTTATGATATCCAAAAAGCAAATTTCTTGTCCATACGTACACACTTGCATATTTTACTTCCCACTTCAAGCAAAGTACATTTACATATATTATCAAACATATATAAATGTATAGATATAGCTTTTTGTGGGGAAATAGTCAATAGTTTGCCTGATAGACTCCCATATATTATGATTTTTTATTTTTTGGGTGAAGCACAATATCAGCCACATCTTGCCTTCTTATACCGTTAGTTGCGCAAAATATGGTGACCCTTCTGTAAATGCATGAAATATCATGTCCCTCCAAAAATGCTTGCGTGATAAATTGCGACCCTCCCTCCAAAAAAGCCAGCCCTTCCCCTATTACTTCTGTCCCTAACTTACGTGACAATGCAATCAAGTGTTATGTAAATTAGCTTATACTGTTTCAGAAATTCCTGGGGAGAATACTGCAGTGGTTGGGGAGGGTCACGTTTTAGAATGTCAGACAGGGGAGGGTCACATTTTCGACACGAGGATAGAGTGGAAAGTCAAATGTTACAGTACACGCGTGCACTGAATTCCCCTGGCCCACCCCTGTAATTACTGAAGGCTTTCTAACTTTGCTCAGTTCTTCCAGAATGATTGGGTTTGGGGGGTCGGGGTGTCATAGAGTGCAGTTCCTTGCTATTGACACCCAGTTACACTCTGATTTAAATCTGTCACCCAGTGCTCTTTCGTCAGTACATGAATGGAATACATTCATGTCCGTGTAAAGCTACCAGACCTCTAGCCTGTCCCTACTACCTTGGCTTTTATCAGGTATATGCAGCAGCTCGGCTTGGACTGCCGTGTGTTACCGGCTATATGCCTAGTGAAGGCCTGTAGCACTAACATGCAGCCACGCAGAGCTGCAGTTCAGCATATTGGCTCGCCAAGATACTGTTGGCCCCTCTTAATTTAAGCGCCTAATCTCCCCCGAAGTTCTATCAACCACGGCACTTCCTTCCCTCTTTGTCCGCTACTGGACTGAAAGATCTGTCGCTCGAGGGCGAGCGACAGATCTCCCCGCCCTCGAGTGACGGATCTTTCAGTCTATTCCGCTACGTGCACTGCCAGGAACTTTCTCCCTACCCACTGTAAAATCTGAAATTTCTTCCGCTCCCAAAGCCAATATTCTTGATATTTTTTAACTTTCCCGCCCACTGAAAAACCGCGCACTAAGACCTTTTGCACAAACAGCTTCGTTCAACTAGAGGCACCTAAAGACATGAAGGTACCACCTTATGACGCGTTTTGTTCGTTGATAAGATAATTGATATTTACTGCTGCATATTTTTCGATGAGGTCGATCCAATTAGACTAATATCTTGTCTTTTTGTTTTCAGATTTAAGTGATTTCGAAAATTTCTTGTACGCGAAGAGAAAGTCCATCCAGCATGGGATTCAGACGGGTAAGTACCGTATGGATGAACAGAATGTTTATAATCATGCAAATTTGGGTGAGTGATATTATATCTCCCCAACTGTCCAGGAAGATATGTGAGTGATTAGGAGAAAGTTGAGATCGCCGGAAAGTTCTGAAAAAGGGTACGTTGGATCCTACATACTACGAATGAAATCCTGCTCGCTGTGTCAGAAATTCTGGTTTGTCGTGCTTTTTAAAAATAACTTATGATGGGGAACTCCAATCTTCTTACAACTCTTCGATAAAAAATGTTAAACCAAATTGAAAACCTGTAAATAATACGTTGAAACGTGTTACAACGTCACTATCTACAAACATAAGAGAATAGCATTTAGATTAAAACATATAACAGGTATGAAGATAGCGTTGTGTACTTCAGCCTAACCACAGGGATATATTCAGGGACAATTAATACTAATAGTATATAAACAAACGAGTTTCGTCATCTAAAAATCTTGTTTTTTCTGTCTACCTTTCCCTTACCTATACGCTCTGCCCGCTTGAGACGTGACGGACTACGCCCTGTGTCAAATACGCGTGGTAAAATGCACCCTATTTCTTGCTTCCGTGCGTGACCTGATCCATTGTGGGATTATCAAGTCAGATTTAGACTCGATAATCCTGCAAAGTATTCAGGTCACGCGCGGAAGCAAGAGTTCACTGAAAGAGGGCGCATCTTTCTACGCACGCACTTACACGCACACACACACACACACACACACACACGCACACAGACAGTACGCTGTCCGTCAGGTCTCAAGCAAGCAGAGCTTATAGGTAAGAGAAAGGCAGACAGAAAAACAAACTTGTAGACGACGGAACGTATTTGGTTTTTATCATATTAGTATTTATAGTCCCTGAATATATCCATGTGGCCTAACACAATATAAAGAAAATTCAGGATAAAAAACCAGAGCAGAGCTCTCTTTTTGTGTTTTAATCCTAAATGTCAGTTTTTAAATACTGAATATGCGTTCTGTAGTATTTTTTATCAGTTCTGTGGTGCAATGTCTCAAAGGCCCAGTTGTTGTAACGTTTGTTGCTTTTTTTACTGTTTTGTTATGTATGTCAATCCAAGTTCTTGTTCTATTCCCAAAGCATGCTAAAACACCTGTCAATGCTTACAAGTGGATTCTTGTCTGGCCCAGAATTCTCTTGTCAACAATAACAAAAACAACGCAATTTACAATTGTAATGGCTGAGTTGACACGGTGAATATTGTGCATCGTAACATGCTTCGGTGAGTAGTACAAAAAGCTTTAATGTAGTGAAAAATTGTAAAAAATTACAGCTACTTGCATTGGTGTTTTCTATTGTAATTATTAAGACTTTTCCAAATATTGGTAGAGAGAAATAGACTTAAATATTAAAAACATCTGCACATCATGTTGCTTTGATTTAACGTACATTTACTACACACTGGAAAGCTTATCATCTCATCACACAAAGTGTCAAGTTTATATATAGACATAGCGTCTGTCAGTTCCTTCAATAAAAACTTTCATTATCACGTGTTTCAGTTGATGGCCGTGAATGACATATTACAGGCAGAGAAAATGTCGGAATCAAGGCCTGTCATTGGAGGGGGAGAAAAAGTCGGGACCAAGGCCTGTCATTGGAGGGGGGGGGGAGGTCAGGACCAAGACCTGTCGGCAAGCGTATAAGTGGGAACCGTCCTCCCCGTCGTAAGACAGTTTCGAAAATTTAAACCAACTGTAATGATAATTTAAAACCAATTATTTGATTTGTTAAATGAATTCATGATACGAAAAGTTAAAACGATGGTAGTGGCCCTTGATATCATAATTACCGTTTTTAGCTCATATGGTCAGCTATTGTCGTACCGATGTCTCTGTCTGTGTTTCTGTATGTCTGTCTGGCGCAATATTTCAAGAATGGCTGGTCGCCGACCAGCGATAATTAGACTCTGTTTGGGAATGGCAGGAAGTGGCTAGTCTTAAGATGGAGTGACCTGTATAATTAATACTAATTTGCATAACTATTTTTTGAGAAATCAAATATTTCATATTTTGTGAAACTTACGTATGCGACCATATAGCAGATTTCAAGGTTAGCTAGAGGTTTTGACAATGGATCTGCTCATTTGCATGTTTAACAAACTTTCCTCATCAGTGATATGAAGGACCAAAGAAGATGAAACTAGCTCTGTTCATTGATGATAGAGTTATATATGATTCAGACAAATTAAGTGAGTGTGGGGTAGTGTATGTGCGTGTGTGCGTGTGTACGTGTGTGTGTGTATGTATGTATGTATGTATGTATGTATGTATGTATGTATGTATGTATGTATGTATGCATGTATGTATGTATTTTGTAAATAAGTATGTATGTATGTCTGTATGTATGTATGCATGGATGCATGCATGTTTGTGTGCGTACGCGTACATATGCATGCGTATATGTATATGTATGCATGTTGCAGTTTAAAGGAGATACGTTTGAATATTTGAATACTTGCATACATGTATATCTATTTGTGTTATAACCCATGTAATTTGACTAAACACCTGTTAAAATATTTAAACTAATTATTTTACATTTGGCGGCGTTCCATAGATACAGATATAGTAGTGAAAGACATTTTGCATTTTAAGCTAATTGGTAATTCGCATGATTAATGGCATTTCACAATTTGGCAAGTATAACTTAAAGTGGTTGACCATAGACCCTCGAGGGTCTATGGGTTGACCAAAGGCAATTAATCACATATAAGTATACAGATGTCCTCGTGGGAAATTAATAGCGCCCGATGCGAAAAGCAGAGCGTTATAAATAATAATGCAAATTACTTCAAGTATGAAATGATCATATCTGTTCCTTAAATTTCATGCATCCTACAATCATCAGACAGAACTAAATTTTTCCTAAATTTTAACTCTCGTTCATATGGTTGAGGACTATCATTACAATGTGTTTTAGATTATGTTGAAATTCAATATGTAATATTTGTTTTGATGGCGACATTTTGAAACATACTCTAAGCGTTTATTTAACAGTCTCTGTGTAACTTTATCATTCGTCTTTGTCAAGCCAGAAGTGTCATTTACAAGGCCGAAGAGTCAACAAGAAGGTTTACATCGGCCTCGCTGATAAGCCCTTCAAGACGAGCTGTCCTGATCACACGCAATCGTTCCATAACAAAAAGTTAATTTGAGAACCGAATTACCAAATATTATATCGAATTTCAACAAAGCCTAAAACACAGTACGTGTATGTTGATATGTTCCAACAATACAAATGAGAGCAAAGTACTAAGAAAAATTAAATTCTGTTGTATGATGATTGTAGAATGCATGAAACTTATGTAACAGATATAATCACATTGTACTTGAAGTAATTTGAGTTGTTATTTGTAATGCTCTGCTATTTAGCACCGAACAATGCTACTTTCAACGGGGATATGTATATATATATATATATATATATATATATATATATATATATATATATATATATATATATATATATATATATATATATATATATATATATATAATATATATATATATATATATATATATATATATATATATATATATATATATATATATATATATATATATATATATATTGCCATCATTAACCGGAAAGAATCGAAAGAATACATATTTGTTTCATCGATATATTAAAACAAGTTTTTTCAAATCCACTCACAGATTAAATGGGTATTTTGTACGTATCGATGTCGTAGTGCGAAGGCGGCCAAGGTTGCAGTTCTTATTTTGCTGGCGTTCCTAAATTTGCTACTGGTACAGCTATATACAGGACGGATGGACATTACAAGCATTAGAGGTCGAACCCTGCAGTGTGTTAGGAATGCATCTCACCTAAACAACAACTTGACGTCCGTTCCAAACTTTTGTGAAACTGAAGTCGTAAATCAGTTTGGGTTTCGTAACAGAACTGAAGACAACCGTGCATCGGTCACTGTGCTCAAACAGACGTCAAATTATTCCAGTCACCTGAACGAGACGAAGACAGTTCAGGTAAAAGTTTTCAATGTCACAGCCATGGTGAATAAAACTACGACTGTGAAGAACAGTACTAACCTTCTCAAAATCACTAAGGAGAAAAGTTCAAATGCGGCCGTGCATTCGAAAATAAGAATAGCTAAAAAAATAGTTAAAAAAAGAATACAACCTGCCAAAAAAACCAGAATGCCCATTCCTGAATATATATTGTACGAATCCGTCAAGAGTGAGTGGCAATTCAACGCAACAGCTGCACAGGAATTCAGGTAAATGTATATTTTGTGATGATTTTTTTAAAAAGCGTTCTCCACTCGCCGCGAATTCAGTCTTTCAAATTGCTTAGTCATTGATGGGGCAAGCTGCGCAGATATCAAACCGACGTTGTTATGAGCGTATCCAAATTACAGAGAATAATATTGTATCTCTATGTCAAGAACATGAATCTTCGGATAATTTCAAAGAAAAAGTGAAAAAAATGTCTGATACTGAACTCAACGAATGAAATCGTGCACAATAACACTCTGAAATGATAGGGAAATTTAATGTAAAAGTGAGTTAAAGTCATTTTTATTTTCTGGTGAATTGGCAGATCAGACCAGACTTTCATCCACGATTTGATATGCCCATCAACACCTTAAATATTGATGCGTACTTTTGAAATGTCAAAGTCACTCAAGCTGTTGGTATATGGTAGCTCCGTTGAACTTGAAATTTATCATATTTTTGAGACTATATAATAGGCGCAAATCTTATTGTGAAGAGGCATTTTATTCGTCTCGATCGTGATCCTATGTTGTACAGGTCTATATAATAATATGCGCCAGTACACACAGCTATATACACTTATGGCCGTCCACATATTGAGCAAGCACTGCCCATTAAAGCAGAAATTGCATGCACGGAAAACGCATCAACAGCACCTAAGGCGAAATGACAGTTCATAATCGTAAGCCTTTTGGGGTGACATGCATATGATGAAATTCAGCCGTAAAGAACTTGCGGAAAGTCGTTGTGGAAATTGTGGAAATACATTCAGTATGCCTCAAATTATCCACGTTTTAGTCTTCATCAGTCTGATACAAGTTATTTTGTAAGGAGCACTTTAAAAGTTAATTAAGGTCACTCGTTTTCCTTGTTTGCATTTCTCATACCCGGCTGATTAATTCTATTATCAAATTATTATTTATTATTTATTATTTTCATTATTATAAAATGTACCTATAGTAAGATCCACTTCGGTTGTATGACATTTTATGTACATGTCAATTGTATTTCAGGTTGTCTTTGCCGTCGATGGCGATTCTCTACAGATATTTGATTGCATCAAAATGCCTTTATCAAGAGTTAGGCGGCCAATACGTGTATCTATTAGAAATGTCTTTCTTTCTGTCCCCTATTCGATGTCATATCTATTATTATGTTCACTTACAGATCATTGCTTGAGACAGAATGCTGTTCCTCAAATTTGCTCTTCCTGACAAAACAGAATGCAAAAATCAACACATACATTCGATACGAAGCCGAGCAACGATCGTTTGCAAAAATCTCTTCTGACGTTTACAATAGACTGCCGGAGGTAAGATCATTATTCTAGACGATCTTATTGGATGTGATAGATGGCGTGTTCAGATGACATCTAAAGGTCAACACAGTGTACTGAATTATCATCACTTTAAATATTTATCATGTCGAGTGTATGATTTGTACCGTACCAGACATTGTATGGGTGCGAAAACCACGGACCGTAGAGGTCTACGGTCGTTTCATGCCTTTTTGAGACATTGTTATCATTGTTTGTAAACTACAGGGTGCATGAAAATAATGTTATCTTACGTAACTACAGGGTGTTTGTAAACTACAGGGTGCATGAAAATAATGTTATCTTACGTAACTCTAGTTTGATGATTATGAAATCTATTAAAAGTGTATTCATTTTAAGTTAAAAAGCTACTAATCGTGTTCTTTTAATACTTAGACAGAATAATAAGCTTTGGAAAGAAAAAAACTAGAAGTTCGAAATAGAAGTTCAAAAAGGGCTGGCTATAGTTTCAACTAAATTCAGTCTTGTACTTTTGAACCCTGATTCTTCGAAGGAAAGGGATTGATTCGCAGTAAGTTGTCACGTGATTTCTGAGTTATACATCAAAAGGCCAAATTTACATTCAAGCTGGAAACCTTCAAAGGGCAATTGTTATTTCGTTTTAACTGACTTTTAATCCGCTGATCTACAAAAGAGTTGCTTGACCTGACGGGTCATGTGAAGTTCACCCATACTGTTCTCTAATGCCCCTGACCCTACATGCTTCTGTTACCCATGTTTTTTCTTGTCCCAGGATACACCTTTTAAGAAGCAAACGTTCAAGAAGTGCAGCATTGTGGGTAACAGTGGTCTAGTCTCTGGTAAAGGCTGTGGCAAGTCTATCGATTCTGCGGATTTCGTCATTAGGTAGGAATGTTTGTAAATTGCCATTTTGCACTTTGGAACATTAATTTCAGAGAATGAGCAAGCAAGAATATACATATTTTATTACTTTATGTTTACACTGCTAGCTCTACTCTCACATCCTTGAGAGCTAAGGATCCTTTATCCTTTCAATTCTGTCTGATGATTGCAGGATGCATGAAACTTCAGTAACAGATATTATTACTTTGTACTTGATGTTTAATTATTACTAACATTAGGTGACGTCAAAATATAATCTTATTCAATTTTCATTCAATTATCTACCGGACTATGGAATCTGAAAATGTTGAAAAAATAGGGAACCAAAATATCTTGAGATCCCCATTATTATTATTATTATTACTATTAATTTTTATTGAAACTCGATAACTCTATAGGTGAAACACCTTTTTCATGGAGGTCGAAGAGACAAAAGAAAAACACAGAAGTACAAATATACAAAAAAACTACGAAGAGGCATCAGACATGTAAATAGAATACAGAAAGTTGTTACAAGATTTCTTAAAACTAGTCAGTGACTTTATACCTTCAAGTTTCCCCTATACTACCCCCTGAATTTTCAAACCCCCTTGTATTCCTCCACTCCCTCAGCAGTATTTGTGAATGGGTTAACCTTAACATATTGAATTTGTTGTACCCTCGCTTGATATTGTTAAGACGCGTTTACTTATTGCATCAGGGATTTTTTTATTTGGTGGGTGATAAGGCAGCTTGAAGTAGTTTTTGTCATTGTTTGTAACGCTCTGTTTTTATCATCGAGCACTGTAATTTTCCACAAGGAGATCTGTATACTCTGAATTGTGTGTATATATATATATATATATATATATATATATATATATATATATATATATATATATATATATATATATATATGATACATATAAGATTTTGTTTGCTTTGAATTGCAGATTCAATCTTGCAAAGGTCAGAGGTTACGACAAAGACGTCGGTAACAGAACAGATTTGGTTACCTGTAACCCTACAATCTTCAGAGATAGGTAATAAGTAAAAGTATATGTTGTGTAATCGAGGAATGCATTGCAATTCTCATTAGTTCTCTTTTATGAGTACTGAGTACCTTTTTTTAGATGCTAGATGGAATCAAACTTCATTCAAATTTATCATATATCCGACTCGGCGGAACTCGCTGTATACACACACTCTGATTCTGTCTCTGTCTCATATACTCACATACTTTCTCTGGTCCTCCTTTCTGTCTGCCCACCAAGCCCCTCCGACAAACAAACACTCCTTGATAAACCAGACACGTCATGTGGATTTTTCTGCAAATTGCAGACGCATAAATATCCGCTATCCTTTGATTTCAGATACTCTAATTTAAGTACAAACGAATCTGTGGACAAGCTAATACAATATGTACTGAATGAATATGGAGCAGTTACATTTTGGCTGCCGGCGTTTTCTAATATCTTTTGTACCAAACTGTCTTTCCTGGCCCAAGATGTATTGAATCGGGTGCATATGGATGCCGTGTTCCCACATCCAGAACACTTTGGACTTGCAAGGGACTTTTGGAAAA
The DNA here is from genome assembly GCF_041260155.1 of Ptychodera flava. Lineage (NCBI taxonomy): Eukaryota > Metazoa > Hemichordata > Enteropneusta > Ptychoderidae > Ptychodera > Ptychodera flava. The sequence goes on along the minus strand of NC_091944.1, from coordinate 2,798,767 downwards.
CTCGAGATATAGACCCGATCAGGATATCCTCAGGTAATGCAAGGAAATCTATCATTTCCCTGAAGTTATTTCCTCGGTATTTTCCTTCGGTAAACAATTGTAGACGTTCAATTTTGTAAACAAAACATCAAAGAGTGATGTCATTTTAGCAACGCCTTTCATGGAAGGATCTTGATTTGCTCTGGTCCGCAAAAGTGAATTTTCTTAACCTACATAATATGCTGTGCTGAACCGGTGTCCGTCGTGTCTCACCCACACGCCTGTACTCAGACAACGCATTATGTAAATTTGGAACCTTATGATTCTTACCGTCAGAAGTTCAGCGCATATTCAATTCAATTCAATTCAGATGTATTTCGGTACTCAGGCCTCCGGTACGGTGGCCCCTACACGCCACAGAACTTTATTACTTTCCAATATAAACTATAATTTTTTCTTGACAATATCTTTAATATTTATAAGAGATTTTATTTCTCCAGTGCGAACTTTAAATTTTGTACGGGAAACTTCATTTTGGAGTAAAAGGTTTTAAAACACTCTGAACAAAAAAAGTTAAACTTTTAAAAAATAAACTTAACTTTAACTTAAACAAAATATTTTTTTCTCCAAAGTTTTTTTTAACTTCAAACAAAATATTCGTTTCTCAAAAGTATTTATTATTTTGTAAAACAAAAGTAAAAATTGTTCAAGAGTACCAACTCCCCTACACGTCATGGAAATTTATTACTTTTGAACATAAACTCATATTTCTTTACAATATATTTAATATTTGTAAGAAATTTTATTTCTCCACAGCAAACTTTTAATTCTGAACAGGGAAACTTTATTTTTTTGGTAAATTGTTTTTGAAAACCTTTAACAAAAACACTTTTAAAAAATAACTTTAACTTTAAACAAAATATTTGTTTCTCAAAACCGTTTTTCATTTTGTAAAACAGAAGTAAAAATTGTTCAAGAGTTTAAGATTTTTGCTGAGCGACGAACTGTGTTTCTTAAATGGATGGCTATAACCTTATGTCCTCAGAGCAGAAAACTTAAATTCTTAAAGAAAAGTTTTATTTACCAAGAGTAAAAAATAATTTATTTATGGAAAAAGGATTTTCTCTGAGCAGCAAATTGAAATACATTGAATAAAACTTTTTTCTAAGTGGAGCGAAATTATTTTCTTAAGACAACAAAATTAATGCCTTCAAGATATATTTACTACATATGAGTGTGATTTAAGACTTTGGTAAAACTGAACTGAGAAAGAACGGAAAAGGAAGGATGAAAAAGTCAAACTTACTTTTCTTAAGAGCGCAATTTAGTTCTGAGGAGAATATTTCATGTGATTTTCACTCCAAAATTTTGGTTTTATTTGCAAATGACAACCATTTACTTTATTTTTGAAAGACAAAAAACCGTTATAAAGCAAAACGATTTTCATCATCGGACGGCACACTACTATAATTTAAATCACTGTTACAATATCTATCGAATTTTGTTTGCATAATTTTCTATGTAAAACGTGTAATTTGATCATTTTCAAATCCTGATGTCATCAATTTGAAAATAGTTCCGGGTCACTTTCAGTCAAATGATGACTATGCGGCTCGCTACGTCATCAACAAGTTACCATTTTATATCATTTACAGGACTCATGTTGATTACTGCTGCAATGAACTTTTGCGAAGAGCTGCATGTGTATGGTTTCTGGCCGTACTCCAAAGACGCATTGGGAAAACCAATCTACTATCACTACTTTGACAAAGAAGCGATAATGTTACCCGACTGGAAGATCAAGAAAAAATGGCATGAGATGCCCAACGAGTTCCAAACTTTAGTGACCTTACACAATGCTGGAGTCATTCGTTTGCACGTTAAAAATTGTTGACGAACACAGGACAGTCAAGCTGCAGCCACAAATTTAATCATGCACACGATGGGCAGCCCTCTCCTGTCATTTCAGGTTTAGCCAATACTCCATAGCAACTGTACGGTTATCGAAAACGAAACTGAATTTTACAGACAATCTGATCTCACAGTGCATCAATGGTCTCGTGTCGATTGTGTACGATGATCGAGAATGACTGCCACCAACGATGAAGTCGTCGATTTCTCTTCTCTTCTGTAATCGGAGCTGAAATGAAGAACCTTCAAATTTGAAAAAGCGGCATTTGTACTTCATTTTTCATTTAATCTTTCATAATAATTGACTAATATAATTCTAGCCTTGTAAATTATATTCACTACTTTCAGTATCCGAATGGCAAACCATAGAAGTCGGTGCAATGTCAAATATACACGTTTGTCGTAACATGTTAAAAGACTTTTAGGTAGCTTATAAGGTCAAAATCAAAATGAGTAGTGTTAAATTCCTCTTCTGACAAGTAAACAGTACAAGAGCGGGTAAATTTTTTATGCAGTGTGTTTCAAGCTCAGGGAGTCTACTCTCGTGTTCGTAGCATGATACCTCATTCTCTGTAATCCTTGTCGCTCTCTCGCTGAAAGAGAATCAAGTAGAGAGGTGATGGGAGTAACAGCGCCATGTTATTGGAATATAAATCCTTTTAATACATTGAGTCTTCTTCGCAGAGTCGACAAATTTTTCTATGTAGTGTTTTTGACGAGAAAAAGAGTGTCACACGCTCAAAGCCACGGAATAGAAAGTAAATTGTGTTGAATCTTCGACCTTTGTACTCAAGTCGATAATTTTGTTGTTGTTCTATTTCAGTTTTCATGTTTATATGCATATATATCAAGATTTGGTTTTAGCTACTGGTTGAAATTGTAGCGTTTCCTTCTTGAAAGTGTGACGTTTTGCCAATTTTGCAAGAGTCACGTGCACATTAGTCATAAATAAACGATATCTACTTAACACAAGTTCACTGTTGTATGGTCTTCGTACATTTACTATCATTTTCCACGACTTGAATTTGAAGCAGTAAAGAAAAAAAAACTTCATCAGTCTGTTCAGGCGTATAAGCTCTAGAACACCTAACTACAACAATTGTATATCCTCCAAGTTGATAACTTACATTGACGCTTAATATGTACGTGGGTATTTCTGTTGTCTTAGAATCAATCGAAGAGTTTCTTAAATAGATCACTTACGGCGAAGATGTCGGGGATACGTTTGTTGTCTATGAACTTCGGAAGTAATCGCAGAGTTTTGACAAATATACTGCACTACAAACCCAAGTTCCTTTTGTTATATGGCGTAACTTGTCTGTACCTCTGATTCTAACATAGTCTCCCTTCTTTTAATACATTTCTCAATCTTTGATCTTTCAATTCCATACTAACTCAATTTTCTTTAGCTTCTTATTAACAATTTCAAAAGCGCTGTGAGTGTTTCCTACCTATCGTCAATCATGGATCTATTTACATCATTCAGATTGGCGAGAGGTAGCCAAGTACAGCAACATACCGACTCTGCCTGTGACCAAAACCCTCTAAAATCGTAGATTTTGAAAGACACCCAGGGTGTATGCCAAAACTCACAACAAAATGAAACGCCATGAGTGTGCAATGGGGTAAATTACAATTTTCGTCACTGGTTTGGTATCATTACCCACGCATTTCCTGTACGGGCAGTAACTTTGCACTGTAATAATATTCTTTCGAATCTCTAGTGCATTGGTCTGTGCTTGATAAAAAGAACGCAACAAACATGTAAATCAGGGAGTTGATCTGTCGGATTATTTTCTCCACATAGAGTGTGTTTCCGCTGAAAGTCAAGATGGAATTCTTCGACGGACAAATATCCAAAGGTACCACACTGGATGGATTATCCTGTAAAAGTGGATTTTATCGCCACTGGCAGGTTCGCCTAGGGAGTGAGATGTATCGGCAATAAACGAAAACAGTATGCTGTCACTAGAAGATCACTTTCACTATCCCTGCACGAGTTCATGTCCTGATACTTCTTTCGTAATGCGGGTTTTAAAAGTCGGACATGTTTAGTTCATTGCTATTTGGTCGGAGTACAATTTGATCACATAAGGGTGGCAAGTGTTGTGTTGTATCACAGAGATGGGAATCAAATCGACCAACTCCTCATAACAAAGATAATACTGATTCTTTGGATGTAAGGTCATGAAATTGACAGATTTTATATGAATTGTATTAGTACTTTCTGATCCTGTACGGTATATCAAACGAAAGAAAAGCCATGATGAACAACAAAGCTATAAATTTTATCCTCACTGGACACACGGCAGCGGTCTTTCAACGAGTATGACGCCCTAAATGGCCAGATTTCAGGAAGAACAGACCTCATCCACCAAGAAACCCTTAACAACTACAACAAATACTAAACCCGTCACCTATGGTGGACAAGCATTTCCATACGCTGTGCCTAAACTTTGGAATTCACTACCACTCGACATCAGATAATCCCAAATATTGGAAACTTTCAAAAGAAAACTGGAAACACAAATGTTCTCCACAGCAAATAGTACAGTTTAGCGATTGAGCGTCACGGGACAAAATACTGTTTATGGATTTTGGCGCTGTATAAACTGTCCTTTGCTGATTGATTATTGATCCCCTAGCTGGGAAAGTTGCACTGTGGCTGTTAATAATTTATCATGACGAATGAAACTCCTGACATATTGCTGTTTCGAATATCATTCGCAAAATCGTAGTGACAGTGCTTCATTACATGTGAATTCGTAATACTCAATCACTGTTTAGGAATTTCAAAACTTCTAACGAAATACATTAGTAAGTTTTAGTGTTTGGTCGGTTTCATTCATAACTTTGTCGTCGGGTTTTGCGCTTACAAACCTTAGGGCGGGATGGGGGATGGGTAGGTTAAACGCAAGGAGCTCCGTTTGCCATTCGCGTGCCCACAGTTCCTGGCATAGCCAAGCCATCGCGTTCACCCCACGATCTACGCGACAGCCTAACACGCAACTGCAGTCTGCTGTCTTCAGGTTAATCAATGTTGAAATGTTTGTATTGACTTGAATGCGTTCATATTTGTGAAGTGTGTGCTTCGTATTTTCATGTTTGAATATTTGATTTGATCTTGCGATGTCTGGAGATACGCTTTGTCAGAACTTTGACCTTTTATTGAACCGTCAATTTTCTCTAAGGTAATTGGTGGCGGTGTATAGAGTGTCCGATTTTGGGCGTTGACATCTCTGCAAGATATACCGACAGCAGGGCGGAGAGTTAAGATCGAATACAAATGTAACTGTATTGACGGTAATTCCATATCAACACCGTTGATGTAAACTATACTGGAACCCAATGCACATCCATAGACTGGAATGTTGCACCCTAATCGAAACAAATAGAACGACCCTCTTCACAGACAATTATCTTGTTGTATACAGTTCATTGTTTAACTATTGTCGTCTTCACTCGGGTTTTTAAATACACCGTACGCCTTTGTTATGGCGCTTTAAATAGCCTCTTTAAAACTCTCATTTTGTTGTGACTTTGCAAGATAATTCGCTTGATGCCGACAATAAAACCGCCATCGATTTTTCTTACTGATATTGTCACAGACTCAAGTATCCTAATAAATAAGCATATTACTACGGAATTGCATGCTACTGACCAAACCGTGTGTTTTCGGCCGACAAAGCTCACACCTACATCAATAAAATAGCATTTGGCTGTTTAAAGAAGTAAGTGCCTTGAAACCGAAAAATTTAAATCACGTACCAGTGCATTTGTAACGATAGTAAACCGCTAAGCTGGATAATAATTGATAAGAGGGAAATGATTGAGGGCGCTATGTTGCACAATTAGCTGACGACAAGAATATAGCGTGACTTGCAGAAAACATGCCTACTTGCAGGTGAGATGTGTTGTCGTAACAACAGGTTTTGAGGCGACCTTACTTGTATTGGCATGTTCAGCTGCTTGTCCTGTGAGGGTAGGACTAGCACGGAGTCTGCAAAGGAGGATTGAAAGCTTGTCCTGCAAACAGAAAGCATAAACAAAATTGGAAAGTGTCAGAGATGGGTAAATTTATCTAATAAGAACCAGAAACTGCTTTCAGAAACAGTAGTGGTATGGATACAGCTCGATGGATACACAGACATGACGAAACCGTCACGATACTATTTCAAAGGAAGGATAACTCAATTTATTATTTAGTAATCTACAATAATCTTAAAGTGATTATAGAGGACTACAAAACAATATAAAAAACACATATAAAGCAAATAATATTCCCGGAAGAGTAAAAGACGAAATCATGAAAGGGAGATTATGAAAATACTAAGTATCATTTTAAGGAAGAGACCACAAATTAAGCAAGCGGGTGGAGCCTCTCTATAATCCCAAGATTATTTTCAGAAATTGGGCGAGGCGTGAAGGGTATTTATTGTTCAAAAGTCTTACAAACTTAAGGCTGTTGAAGTTTGGAATTATCGATTAAAATATCTGTTTTTCCTTGCCATGAAAACATTTCTACAGTCTGACGTGTTTTTCTCTTTTAGTTGCTAGTGCTGTCTGTAGGAACTTTAAAAGACCATTACGATCTCAAGCAGGAACATGCTGAAAACACATTCTTGTACTGTTTAACAGGACAAAAAGCCGCTGCGTCACTGAATTTCGTCTCTATGGTGCCACATAGTAATCACACATTTTCAGAGAGGAGCTGCCACAATACGTAAGACTTTTTTATCAAAACATTTGCTGTAGTTTCGCCTAGGTGGCACGTAGGATATTGTATGTTGCTGTTTCGTAATCGTTGGCATAACATTTTCTTCGTTGTCCGGTACAGTGTACAGTATAGGTAGACGAAAGGAGCAAATGATAAGTCTGTTGTTTACTTGTCGACGCAGTTTCATAATCGTAGACAAGGGACAGAAACACAAAAGCCATCTACTGAATGCACTGAGCTATGTCTGAATAGAACAAGCCTGGTTCACTTGAGCAATGACAATACCATCGAGTTTGGAGAGAAGACTTCCACGACGAGACAAAATGAATCGTCTTCCGTGGTGCCTTCGTGGTTTCGGGTGAACGCGGGGATTGCATGAATAATTAGTTTCGATTTTCAAATGTCGTTTTTTATTTTATAAATACATTTATCCCTTTGAAGCCCAACAAAAGAGATCAAGACGACACAGAAAAACTGGGAACCGATCTTGACGAGATAGATTCAAGGCGAAAAGAAAACATTACAAAGCACTAGTGGTGTCTACGTAATAGAATGTGTTTCTTCGCTTGCAGCAAATCAGAGAATAACCGGCACGTGGTGTGGAGAGAGACAAAGGAGTTGAACATGAAACCCTGCAGACATGCATTTTCTGACAGTCGCTTGATTCAAACAGAAGGCTGGCGACATCTGAATCCATCATGCCGCTTAGACAGGTAAGTAACCGAGGATCAGCTTACAATCTGACGACACTCACGTTATACGGTGTCTCGGAGATTCCTATTAGTCGTCCAAGTCAGAAGTGCGTTTGCCAAACCCCTGTAGAAGACTGATAGGACGCATATTAGAAACCATCCAAAACAAAGTTGGCATGTGTTGAAATAGTCTTAATAGACAGCTGTGTTTGTCAATGTACATACTTACCGCAAAGTCGTATGAAGAATATGTCGTTAGGATCTGCGATAAGTGACTGGGTGAAAGATGAAATGGTTGGAGTGTTATGAAAATGGTAAATTGACTCAAGTAACTTACGAGTAAAGTGCAAAAATTGTTTCAAAAATTCAGCGTTTTTTGAAACTAAGTTAGAACGCGCCTCGGGGATATATAGTCGGACTCTCAAGTTTCTAATTTTCTTTTCTGATTTACCACTTATGGGGGCTCATTTTAAAGCTCTTGGAGAAAGAAAAACTTTCACCGTCTTAGTTTTTCGAAAATCCAAAATTAAATTATTCCCCCATTGAGTTAACACAGGGATGGCGGACATTTTGAGTTTCAAATATCGCAAAATGTTGAGTAATTTGCTTCATTAGTTCCAAACTTTGAACGGTGACCGCCGATTTTTATCGTTGATTTGTTAAGAGAATGGTTGAAAATTTCATTCAGGAAAGATTGAGCAAATGTTTAATGCTATCACCTTCGAGGTGCATATTACCTTAATAACGGGTGAAGTTAAACCTCCAGACAAGTCTGCGAAACAAACGTTGAATAGGACTGAGGACCTGAAAAGGTAGCGAGAATGTAACGTGTCAAAAGATGTCACATCAGCCATAATCTGACTTACGTGAGGGAAACTGGTATAGAGATTAAGACATGGCTATAGATACAGTCATATGTATAAAACATTCGGACATTATCACAGGTAGTGGAACGGATACATTAGAGAGGTTTAGTTACACGTAATAACGTTCGATCAGTACGCGTAGCGTCTTTGTCACGTGATAACCAGACGTCGCGTACGTGTAGCACAGACGTTCCAAACGTCAAACAACACTTCTACACGTAGTCATAATAACGTGTAGTATTTTTGAGATTTTCTCAATGATTTCCACGAATTTAGACAAGCAAACTCAAAAGGTATCATTGTAAATTAGCAAACATCTTTGATATCAGAATATTTCGTAGAGTTTGCGACTGTACAAGGAGTACTTGCCATAATTTCCTTACATGAACGCAAAATTGTAGTCGCATTCCACTTTTTGTCTGACGCCTCCAAAAAGAATTCTCTAAACCACATAAATAACTGTATCAAAGAAAATCGGCTGATTTAAGGTAGTTCGAGGGTACAACAACCTACTATAAGAGTGGTCCTCAGGTATCGAAATTCATGTTTCTTAAAAACTATAGAATTTCGCATGTTTCTGAGAAAAATATGCAGCAAAATAATCGGGAACGCACAACTAAACCTCTCTATTCATACGTGAGCACGGATACGCGTACGCCACTGCGCGCCGTCAGACGTACACGTTATTACGCGTGCTTTCAGATCCAATTCAGTAAGAAATACACATTTAATTAGATATTTTCAGGCACAGTTGCCAGACTTGAACGATTCGACTAAAAAGTAGAATGCTAGCATGTCTGCATATCACGATATAATTGTACCAGTCCTTGAACTTCGTATGCCTATTAGAATCCACTGCACAATGGGTTGTATCAGTCCTTGAACTTCGTATGCCTATTAGAATCCACTGCAAATGGGAAGCTTGTCGACTTGACTGATATTTTATTTCAATAAGTGTTCCGAAAGAATTAAAACTTAAACGGGGCATCCGTCTTGTCTGAATATCTCTCAAAATCAATGCAAGGCAAAGTCACAGAAAAGGTGGAACATTACTGTTTTAAACTTGAAATTAATAAACATGGTAAGGATTTTTTTGGTCCTGAATGCTTAATACTGAATGTCATTTGGAAAATTCGAATAACGTACAACTCGCTGCTATTGTAATAGCAGTGTATATCTATGCAGTAAGACATGTGGGAAATGCTTTCGAGAGTCCACGGAATAAAGCTTTTGACGTCTTGCTAGAAAGATGTCAGATCAAACACAAATGAAACCTTTGATTGAGTGCTGCGTAAACAATAGAAGCGAAGATATATATTCAAAGTAACTGCCAAAACGCATAAACTGATAATATTGACAAATATTTTGTCACTTACAGATTCAACGGACGTTCTGTACTTGTAAATATCGTGGTTCGAAGGTGGCCAAGATAGCGGCTTTACTAACCATGGCATTATCAATGGCGTTAGTCGTACACTTTTACACAGGACGGATGGTCATGACTAACACGGCTCGTCGAAGTTCGTGTTCAAATTTACACCGCGATTTGCCGTTCATTCCCAAACATTGCAAAACTGAAGTTGTGAATCAACTGCTGTTTCATAACAGAACTGTAGATTACCGTACAGAGGACACAGTGCTCGAACAGGCGTCGATGTACTCCAGTCACCTCAACAACACCAATGCGATTCGTTTAACAAGGATTAATATCACATCTATTGTTAATAAGAATGCCAAGGGCGATAATCTTACGGACTTCATCACAACGACTGACGAGAAATCTTCAAATACAACTTTGCATCAGAAACGGAAATTAGCTGTAAAGAAAATTCCAAATGCAGCGTTCCGCCCTAGACGAAAGTGGGTGAAAAAGAAAATTGTTGTTAGAAGAAAGACTAAACATGCCAAAACAGTCCAAAATTCCAGTTTGCCATACGGGATTTACGAATCCATGAAGAATGGTTGGCAATTCAACGCAACAGCTGCACATGAATTCAGGTAAATGAACATTTTATGATTATTTCATAAATTAATCATTTCCACTTGCCCAAAATCATGTTGCCTCTAAAATTGTTCAGTGCCATATAGGGCAAAGTTTGGCGTAATAGAACGTACATTATGATGATTGTATCTACGCAGACAAATTGTGGATGAATATGAATATTAAATTTATTTTTGAAATATCACAATGACTAACGTTATTAAACTTTGATTTGTCTTATTTTGTGTGATATCATGATCTCACTAAAGACGGATTATTTGTTTTTGATACCAAGAGCTATGAAGAAATTTACGGGGACACATTTCGTATGTGCAGCACAAAATTCAGCTACAAGAGCATCATCTTATGAAACTATCCCCTTAAAAGTCATGTAAAGTCGTTTAAGTTTTTCATATGTAGTTAAATTATTAATTAGCACAGAGCATAGAGCCAGACACCAGATATGAAGTGAAAATGCTCCCGTGTTTAGTATATGTTGCAGTTACCTGTGAATTGACATTTTTCTTTGGTATTACTGCCAAGAGTTTGCAATAGTATTCAAATTATGATTAAGGTCACTAGCAATAGAGTTTTGTACAGCTTCAATCGAAAACTTCGTAAAGCACATGAAATTGTAATTAGCTTCTTATTTACCTTCACTGCTGTCATCACATGTATCGTCACTTTGTATAGCAATTTTTAATTGCCTTTAGTCAAGTTCTTCGTGGTTTATATGCCCACATTAAGAAAGCCTATTTTAAACGTAAATTTTCAAAAAGCTGAAAATGTAAAATATATTTCATTACTGTTTCATGATTGTATAATCAATATACATAATACTTTTATCAATGTTGGTCAAGTCCTTCCAAATACATTCTGGCATCCCTAATTGGGAAAGTTCATTAAATATGCAAAGTACTAGATAACTAACACAAAAAAATAAAAAATCTTTCACCTCTTTTATATCGCTCTAAAATCAACAGGCAATTTTAGTCATGTCCTTCCTATTCAATATGCTTACTTGCAAAGTTCATTTAAGTGCAAATTGTCAAATAGCTGACATTAAATGCACAATGTTCTCACTATTACAATATCACTATCTCATCTATATACATGTTAAGTTCCTGAAATATGGGAAAGTCCGTCCAGCGAAATTTCACAACTTGGAAAAGTTCATTTGATATGCAAATTGCAGAGTAGTTGATGTGAAAATGCAAAATGTCTTTTAGTATTGTGACATAATTACATCAGCAACATACGTAGAAAATTTCATTAACTTGAAGTCCTCCAACTTTTATGTCCCTAATTGGGAAAATTTGTTTATAGAGAAAAGTTCGTTGAATGTACCAAATCAGTTATAAACTGATGTAGTAATGCGAGAGAGAGGCGCGAAAATCGAAATTTGATATTTCAAAAAAGTATAGGTGAAATGTTTTCTTCACGCCGAGAAAGTTAGTCGGGACCGTCTAATGTTTTCACGTGGCTATCCACAAACAGAGATTTTGACCTCGAAATCTACATTTGAAAAGAAAGGTTATGATTTTCATAACAAAGGGTGGGAAGTTAGTCGATTGACGCGTAGATCCAGTGGCGTGATTGGCTGAAGTACGTTCTGAATACTAATTTATGTAGATTTTTTATGCAAATGAAAACTCCTAAATATGGTTGATCGATCAAACTGGGATTCTATAGAGTCATTTGAGTATGTATGTATGTATGTATGTATGTATGTATGTATGTATGTATGTATGTATGTATGTGTGTGTGTGTGTGTGTGTGTGTGTGTGTGTGTATGTATGTATGTATGTATGTATGTATGTATGTATGTATGTATGTATGTATGTATGTATGTATGTATGTATGTATGTATGTATGTATGTATGTAATGTGTTGAAGGATTGATGTTTCTATGGATGTAGACCTACCTATTTTTGTATGTGCCTATGTACTACCGGTCTGCTTGTGTCTGTCTGACCTCTTCGTTAATGTTGTTTCTTAAAACCATTCACTTTCAGGTCGTTGCTTGAGACGAAGTGCTGTCCCTCACATTTGCTCTTCCTGACCAAACAGAATATTAGATTATACACATACATTCGATATGAAGGACAACTACGTTTCTTCGCCAAAGTCACTCCCGACGTTTACAATCGGCTGCCGGAGGTATAGGATTTTGATTCAAAATTTTATTGGTTGTGACATAGACCGGAGAGAAAGTTTTTCTCGATGGTCTATGGTTGTGATACATGACGAGTTAAGTCATCTATACCTTACTGATAATCGCTATAATAATTCGATATATTCGTCGTTGAATTGTATCATAGTATCTTTAAAGCGATACAGTCACCTGTAAAATAAATATGCCCATATATGGTCAAAGGGGCGTTTCTTGGTATTCAAAATGCCCATATGAGGGCGCTGTTTTTAAAAAGCCACCACCCACTTAAAATCTGTGATTGGTTAGATTTTCTCTTTCCATGGTAACTGTTACAAAATTGGAACATGTGACAGTATACCTTTAATAAGCATGAAAAACCCTGTCCATGGAGATCAAGGGTTATTTCATGGATCTATGGCATTGCTTACAATAACGCAAACTTGAAGATGTACTAAGATATGCTAAATAATTTTTTCCTATTAAGTGTACTTTAATATAACTTTAATTTACGCTTAATATATCTTTAGAATTGCAAACAATTCAAGTTCAAAAAGTTACCGAGAGTGTTATTTTGATATTTCGAAGAAAAATATTGATTCAGGCTGCAAGTAAGCATTGAATGAAAAGCGAATCAATTGAACCCGAATTCGACGGAGGCAGTCTGAAATGTAAGTTCATAGAGCCGTGGACGTAGAAAAAGTTCCTCCTAAATTCGTATTTTTAAACTTTTACCCTTTCAAAAAAGCACTTATTCGAAGGAATTTTTCACTTAATTTCTTAATTATTGCATAGTATCAAGTTATTACATTGTTCGATTGTTCTTTTCAAAGCCGTTGCGTTTTCATTCGAGTACCATCTTCTGTAAAGCCTTCAAAAGACATAAAATGTTCCGTTTTAACGTGGCTTCTGGACTTTTAATCCGTTCATTCACTATTATCATGCTTGACTTGACGAGTCATATAAAGTTCAGCCCATCTGTTCTCTAATTCCCCTGAACATACCTGTTTTTTACCCGTTTTTTCTTGTCCCAGGAAACACCTTTTAAGAAGCAAACGTTCAAGAAGTGCAGCATTGTGGGTAACAGTGGTCTGGTCTCTGGTAAAGGCTGTGGCAAGTCCATCGACTCTACGGACTTCGTTATTCGGTAGGAATATTTTTAAATTTTCATGTTTCATTTTACAATATTAATTTGAGAGAATAAGCGATTAAGATTATACATATTTTAAAATGTCGTGTTTCCAATGCCTACTATACTCTTACATTAATGAGGTGAAAATTTGATAAAGTAGAGAAACTCGAAGACGTGGCTAAAAAAATCAAACCATTTCGTAGATCACTCGTATAATTACATGTATTTTATATTTTATCATAGCATATATTAATAGCAAAAATACAGCTCTCTGATAGGTTAGGACACGAAAATAACAGTGCTATAACCTCGATATGGCCGAGTTGGAAAATAATCGGCTCGCAGTTAGAGAAAAAAGCTTATAACGTTTAACGTCAGAATTGAAATAAACTTTTACGATAGATTAGAAATAATCCAACTCAGTGATGGTTATATTACTTGCTTTAAACCGCTGTGAATTCACTTAATATCTTTTGCTCATGCTACATGTCTTGAACTGCTAAAAATCCTATGATACGCCCATAGCTTTGGTTAGCTTATTGCTTGATTAGATTTTTTATTTCTTTTGAATTACAGATTCAATCTTGCCAAGATCAGAGGTTACGAACAAGACGTCGGTAACAGAACAGATTTGGTTACCTGTAACCCTACAATCCTTCGAGATAGGTAATCTGAACTAAAAGTAAATAATGTGCTATTAAGGAAGGCACTCGCTTCTCATTGGTTGTTTCCTTGACCCAATTAGTGATCAGTTCCTCTGTTTTATGCTGGATGGAAGGTACGACTATTCTCATTGGTTGTCTCCTTGAACCTTTGTAATTAGTACCACTTATTGATGCTAGATGGAGTTGCCGCTCTTCTGATTGTTGTCTCCTTGAACCTAGCGAGTTCCTTTGTTTGATGCTAGAGGGAAAGTAGAAGGAAAGGGTACTTTCTGAGATAGTGCTGTGATTTCACACCCCTCCCCCTTCCCGTACGAGACATAATCCTCCAAGCCCATAAATAATGCATTCCTTCGGGTCTGGGCAATAAGCCTCGAAGCTAGATACTTTGAATCCAGAGTTCACTGATCCCCGAGATGTAAAAGTTAAGCACGCAACGATAAAGCATTTTAATTTAGTCATATTTTTGTTTTTGGAAGACTGAACTTGTACGTCAAAGATTTCATAAAGAGGCACTACAATGAATAAATAAATACTGGCTAGGACTTTAAACTATAATGCACACATATTGCTGGGTGGTTTGCCCTAAACTGAGCTGCAGTACAGCTGTGTGAACATCAGCCTGAAGCCTTATCCCAGGAACCCACTTGTGAGTTCTGGCAGCATAAATGCCAGAGAGCGAAGCAAAGATGCAATCCCCTGTAGTCTCACTTAGGCCCTTGGGGAGCAAAATTTTCAACATGTGACATGTCGTCTCTGGACCTTCAGACACAGTCGCTTGCCAGGCCATGGCAACATTCTACACATTAATACTTCGATAGCACTGACAGAAAGAATAAGTCGTATAGTTTTGTATAGCGAGACTCGCTTCCACTGTAACTATAATCTATAATGTGTTTCCACAAGTAATCCTTTTACGTGAAATTCACATGCATCAGAAGTATGAATATATTATTGAGTTGTCGGCCTGGCCAATGACTGTGCCTGAAGAACAGCTATCACCACATCTTGCAACTTTGATAAATTACAGCTTGAGGGGATGCTATAAGTTCACGCGGTCAAACGTTGTACTCACCCAGGGCCAGAGTGAAACCTAAAGGGATTTAATCTTGCTCCCTAAGGATGCGTTCTTGCTATCCAAATTAACATCTGTTAGCTCGGATATGGCTGCAGACAAATACTCATGCTACGGTACTGCAGCTGAGTTGAGGGCAAACTGCATTCAAAATGTTTGTATCGTAAAACGAAGTTCTGTCTTAGAAAGCCTCTTTCCTTACACTATGGAGTCAAAAACTGCAATCAACCTTATCACATCGCCAGAGCCACACCTACCATGTACGTACCCCCCCCACTCCCTCCCTCCCCCCCCTCTCTCTCTCTCTCTCTCTCTCTCTCTCTCTCTCTCTCTCTCTCTCTCTCTCTCTCTCTCTCTCTCTCTCTCTCTCTCTCTCATATTAACAAACCAGACACTGTCATTCTATTGACAACGCATAAATATCCGCTATCCTTTGATTTCAGATACTCTGCTTTAAGTACAAATGAATCGGTGGACCAGTTTATACAACATGTACTGAATGAGTATGGAACAGTCAGGTTTTGGCTTCCAGCGTTTTCTTATAAGAAGTGTACAGACATGTCATTCCTAGTCCAAGATATTTTAAATCGGTTACATATGGACGCTGTTTTCCCACATCCGGAGCACTTTGAGCTTGCCAGGGTGTTCTGGAAAACTCGAGGTATAGACCCAATAAGAATATCCTCAGGTAAAGCAATGGAATCTACATTATTTGAAGTGATTTTACTCTTAAATTTTAGCCAACTATTGTGAATGTTCAATCCGTACACAGAACTTGAGAGCATAGTGTAACTGAATACTAGCAAAACCTTTAATTTGCCTTGCTCTGTTGGGGTTTTCAGCAAAAAAAGAGATCACCCTTGCCTACTTCGGCTGATATGTCCCATTGTGTTTTCTTGTACTCTGATACCATCTTGTGTAAATTGTCCGGAGCTGTAGTGCATAGATACACGATATGAAAAATATCAGATATGAAAACACACTCATAAATTAATATTTTCAAATACTGTTTATAACTATTTATTTATTTATTTATTTATTTATTTATTTATTTATTTATTACAACCCTTTTCAAGCAGGGGCTCACTGAAAACAACAGGAGCAGCAAATTACACTGGGCACTGGAAATGCAAATAAAAACTTACAGAAGAGCTGCATGTAGTTGAAAATATCTAAAAAAAGAAAACAAGCCATTATTATCAGCTAAACCATGTTGTTAGAGACTAAAGCTGAAAAGGAAATGTTAGTTAAATTGAAAATGTCTTCCTACTATCTACTATAAACATTTTAAAAATTGTTTTTGTTTTATAAAGGACTCATGTTGATTACTGCTGCAATGAACTTTTGCGAAGAGCTGCATGTATACGGTTTCTGGCCGTACTCCCAAGACGCGTTGGGAAAACCAATCTACTACCACTACTTCGACAAAGACGCTATAATGATACCTGATTGGAAGATCGAGAAAAAATGGCATGAAATACCCGACGAGTTCCGGATTTTAGCATCCTTGCACAATGCAGGGATTCTCCATTTGCACATCAATGACTGTTGACAAACATAGGACAGTCAGTTACAGTAACAAATTTAATCATGTACACGACGGGCAACCCTCCCTTCCATTTCAATTTCGCCAATACTGATAACGGTTCTTACATTTTTATCGAAAAATGGGAAAAAATATAGGATCTGATAATTGCAGTCCATCAAATTAAGAAACAAAATTCGTTTGTGTCGATTGTTTACAGTAATCGAGCTTTACTGCCGCCAAGATTAAAATTGTCGATTGCCTTTGCTTTGTGTGTGGTCTGGGCTGAAAAGAAGCAACTTTAAAGTTGTAAAAAGACATTTCATATTTACTGTCTCATGTATTTATAAATATTTGAATATATCGATTGTAGCCTGCATATGATCATGATTTGCTCATTTCAGGACTCAATGCCGAGCCATGGTAATCTCAGTGCAATATCACAAAATGTCAAGTTTGTCAGAACAGTTTATAAGAACGTTAAGCAGTTCATAGGTTCATAACACAATGAGTAGCCGTTGAACTCCTCATTAAACTTCTCCGATTTGAAATAATTAAAATAGGAGAGGATTTTGTCCAGTTTATTTCGATCTCACAGTTCCTGGACTATGATAACTGACCCTGGTTTCTCCTTGCTGAGTGAACTAGAATAAAAACAAGATCTGATGAGATGGAGTCACACCGTATTAGTAAAATGGATTTTTTTCATCACATTGAGTATTCGTTATTTACATGACAAATAGACTTGTATACTTTTGTTTTTCTACAAATAATTAAAGTTTCATACGCTAAAGACGGAATCGCAAGTTCTATGTCGTAAAACTGTTGACCATGCTACACTGACGATTTTTGGTAGTCATATTTCTGTCCTCAACAGCATATCAAAATTTTACTTCAGCGAACTATATGGAATGTGACATTAAACTGGTCCAATAATCATTTCCATTCAAGGTAATACATTACCAGGTCCATGGGACATTTGAGATTTACAAATTTAAGTAGGACCATCCTGAACCACTGATAGTTAGTGGTGGTACCAGGTGTCCGGAATGGGTAAGCGTACCCTGCTAGCATGCTACACCCGTCAGAATTGGTCCCAAAATTGTCTAAATATTGTATTAAGTGATACAGTATATGAATCACTGTTATAAGTCAAAGCCGGGAATGCTGTCGCTAATCATTTGAGTGACCGAGCATAGAGAATAGATCATCTTAAAGGATAATGGTAGCCCTAATCTCAGAACTGTTGTCTGATTTTCAAATTGCTATTAGTATGCTATGAAGCTTGATTCATTGATGTCTCGTTTTGTCATTAGCGCAACGCGCCAGAGGTACGCACAAACAAAATACTATACGTCACTGTTTGTTTAATAACGCTGAATTACTAAAATTCTTTAGAAGACGCAAAGAATTGACAGCCCATGAGTATGTAATGAAGTAAATTACCAGCTGCATTGCAGTTTTAGCAACCAGGCCTTGTCATTTTTTATACATTTCATTAAGGGACGGCAACCTTGTATCGTTCCTGTAATAGTCTTTAAATGAACGCACTGCCGTACGGTAATTGCTGAAAAAAGAATGGAACAGAAATGTAAATCGGCGCGTTGACTTGTCGCATTATTTTTTCACATTGAATCTGTGTTTCTGCCAACAGCCATGGCAGAATTAAATACTTGAAACACATAAATCCAAAAAGAGAAGGGGGTGTTGGGTAAAACGCTGTAGCTTTCGTTTGTCTTGCGCGTGTTTTGATTACCCACAGTTCCTTGCGTAGTTTGTGATCTAAAATGCCAGTATGTCATGATAGAATACTTCCGAATCTTCGTAAAGTAAGTATAGCTCGGTTCGTGACAACGCGAAGCACAGTTAATCAATGTTGAAATGTTGACACTTACTTAAATGCGTTCATGTTTGTGGAGTGTGTGCTTCACGTCTCCATGTATGAATGCTTTATTAGATCTTTCGCTGTTTGAAGAGGCCACTTTGGGTTGTAATACCTCGGGCGGATGTTGAACCCTCAGTTTTTTTTTTAAACAGGTGGAAATGAGGATGGTTTTATTTTGGGAGATCAAATATTCTCAAGGTGAGTCAATCCTGAAGCTACGTGTTCGAACGTGACTGTATTTGTCTACGTCACTGACATAAAGTAACTTCAGGAACCCAGTGCACGTCAACAGACTAGAATTTTGCCGCCTTTTTTCAATTCAGAACAAATAGAACGACGTTGTCCTCTTTACAAATAATCATTTTTAATGGAGTCAATTGTTTTCTCTTAAATTGGCCCCTTGAATACACCCTCAATGTCTTTCTTGTGGCATTTTAATATTGCCTCTTAAAAATTTACTTATTTTACTCTAGAGAGATCATTTGCATGATAAAAACAATATAACAGTCTCCGATTTTTCTATATCGATATTGTGCTGTGTTCGTGAACAATTCGAAATAATGGCCATAGCTGTCAGCCTAGCCAAACACATTAATACTCATTTAATGAGGAATTTTATGAGATTCGCTAGTATATAATAAACTGTGTGGAATCCAATCCTAAAGACCAGTCCTTGTTTGTATTACGGGCAACAAAGCTCACATCTATACAACAATAGCGTAACATTTGACTACGCAATCTAGCCTTGTCACTACTCCAAGTCTGTGGGATGCGATTGTGTCGGAATAAAATAAATCAATTGCAGCTAAGGTTTGCTCAAGTAAAAGTACTTAGCGTGAGTGGAGTGAGTACATCGTGATCACGCGGGACAACAATAAAAACCAGGGGTCGCCGTGAGAAATTTGGTATTAAAAGAACAAATTACCGACACTTGAAATTCAAAGTGGCCGTCATTCCTCTGTTCACTCCATGTAAAAAAATAAATTTTCGATTTTCACAAAATATAAGAAGAAAACCAGAGAAATTTCATAAATATCTGTACACGAATCATCATAGTGTCTTATGTACCATGAAAAAAAGTCATTTCAAATTATTCTTAAATAGAAAGTGGAACGTATGGAAGATGCGCTCCCAGGAAGAGATATTCGGAGCAAATATTTTACAGTACTTTTCTTGTCAACTCCCACGGAGTAAATGAACTTCTTATCATCTTGTATATATGAAACTCGCAAATTTAATTTCTTCCGATAGAGTTAACCAGGAAATGGCGGCCATTTTAACTTTGAAATATTGGAAAAGTTAAGTAATTTGTTTCAACACCATTTACGCAGTGACCTCTGACCTGTACTATTGATTTTGGGAAAAAAGTGGTGAAATGTTTCTTCGAGGAAAATTCATGCAAACGACAACGATTACACAAGTATTCGATTACAATTAGAATCGTTTCCTACTGTTCCTATCATCTTCGACTCTAGCGGTGATTTTCAAGTTCACGATGCCATATCTGGCAATCATATCTAATCCCATAGTGTCGCTACCGCAATTAATTAGACGTTTTGTGTCACACACAGGTAGAAGTTTCGCGTAAGTGGCATGTAGATATTTTTATGTTGCTATTTCGTAATCGTTGGTAAAACAAGTACACTGCGCATGCGTAGCGTAGAGACAGAAGCGACTTCAATGCAAATACTTCGCTGTCTGAAATATACCGTAGGCATAGTGCTCATATTGTTGACCTACGCCGTTTCGTAATCAAAGACAACAGAAAGAAACACAAAGACTTTCTACTTAGCGATGCTAAGATCGGGGCAGCCAGCAAGCCTATTTCAAGAAACTTCAACTTAAGGCGTTTTCAAGTGTAAATATAGACTTAAAGTAATTGTGGGAAGTAGGAATTTGGAGGGGAAGTACATATTTGTCAACTGCCCTGTTACTACCACGATTTAAAAACCCTCCCTTCAAATATTTCCCCATTTCCCCTCTCTACAACCAAAAATCCCCAGTGACCCTCTCCATCACAAGAACTCCCCCTCCAATCCTATCTCCACAACGAAAATTCCCCATTGCCCTCTCACCTACTTGTGATTTAATCCTTCCAACTAAACCGAGATATCATTCAGGTCCGTAAAGATTTATTTTACTTTTTGAGCGTAAATTGCGTTGACAATAAACTTTGATTGGTGACTGTGAAATTTAAAAAAACTAAAATTTCCCCGCCCGATGACAGAAAAAGATGTGCACTCTTCGCCACCCACAGATAAAATGAAATATCTATCCGCCTGCCATGGAACCGGTTGCGAACACTTCATGATGGACAGTTTTATTTGCTACCCCTGTAGATGCAGGAGTTGGTCTGTCCACGTGATCAATGACAAAGCCATTGACATTACAAAGGAGGCTTCTCCGATGAGATGAACTCTCTGCGCGAGGGTAAAATAATATAACTGGTCCCTCAAAGTGAGTATTATGCCTTTGTTGTTACGATTCAATATGCAGGGTGAATTGAATTGAATATTAATTTCCTTTTTCAATCTTGTTGCTACGTAATACCTTTCTTTGCTTGGAGCAATTTGGAGAATAACTGACACGTGGTGCAGAAAAAAAAACAATGGAGTTGAAGGTAACACCCTCAAGATATGCATTTTGTTTCTTCAAGCGACTTCATGGGGTATAGAATGACACCATCTGGTTTGCAGGATAAGAATTCGTCCATTTTGTCCGCTGGGTGCTGTTACGACCACGACCATATCAAGATTGGATTCGGAAATCTTGATAACTTTTCAGAAGACTATGGACAAACATTACTAAGGTGATGTAAATTCGTCTTGTAGAAACTCAACAACTGCATTGCATTGTAATAATATGTTGAAATTAATTTTCGAGCTTCGAAAATATAGGTTTTGTGAACAATTGGAAACTTGAGTCATCTTAAATGTCGTTCTTTTGATCTGTGGTGTAACAAACGGTTTAACAAAATTCAGAATTCTCTGACGGTTATGTCAGAAGGATCCAAATTTCCTCTTATCTCCAAAATGATAACGTTAATAGACAGAAGTATTCCATTCAGAAAGGGACGTGGATAATATTCCTTTTGGCTACGTTGGAAAAAAATAGAGCGACCTTGACAAGTTTCATGTCCATAGGGCTGGGAGTTGTACTCGGTCGCTAGGTGAAAACTCGACATGAGTTTGTAACGGATTATTGTAACCGCCAGGAAGCTGGTTCTGGCATAGGAACTGGAAGTGTCAAGTGTGTAGATTACCTTCTTTGTTACACTGACATTGCGCTCTCACTCCGAGCCGCCTATGGTCTCGGGACGATTTGAAAAAGTCTCAAATTTCATAGAAGCTGCATCTAAACGTCAATTTTTATTTGAATCATTGGCATTCGGAGTAGATGTGACCTTCAAGTTACGGTATGTCGAAACCTGTGAGTCAATTTACCAATATGTAGCATCCAGTGTGTCAGGCATAGTCTTTGTAGGCTTAATATACGTCATGTTGGCTTAAGTCAACAGGTCGAAGACAAATATGTTCCAAGTGTAAGTAGCGAGTTAATTTATCTATGAGGGCACAAGGAATGTTGCTTTTATATTTTAATATCTGATTCGGAAAGGGGTTTCGAGAGAAGTGATAAATGTAATCTTTTCTGGTTTGAGAACCCTATTTTATCATCAAGCAGTAATGTCTGGATAACTTGCATCCTAAAGCCGCTTGACCTAAATGCGGTGACAAAATTATCAAAAGTAGACATCGACAAACACTACTGCAAAGTGAATAGAGACCCCTTGGCGAAGTAACATTTTTAGTGGTGACCATGTCGCAAGCTGGTTGTTGCTTGATAAATTATGTTATTTTCTCCATTCTAATATTTGCCACACGATTCCGTTAAAAGATATCTGAAGTCTCTTTTTATTAGAGTTATGATGTGCAGCTACTGCAGATTGTACAGGTATGACGTAATGGCCGAGTCATAAACGATGTCGGGTTGGATACCTCCATGTAACTTGACGATTCAATAGTTTCTTCTGAGGATCAAAAGGTGTAGTTGTTTCTGGTCATCGCCTTGCCACTTCGAAACTTGCGCGTCGTGTCTTTTTAATCTTTTTTCAGTGTTCAACAAACTATTACCGTATCATTTCTGCGCACAAACCGCAAACATCACTCAATATATATGATTTACGGCATTGTATTGATAAAACTGGTAGATTTGATGTTTGGAAATGCCTGTCTCTCGGACCAGTACACGTTAAAAAAGAAGAGAAAATATTGTTATTTACAATATGACTGTCGTGTTAATCTCAAACAAAGTGGTTTTGACAAAAAGAGTTGAAAACAAAACAAAACAAAACTACATCATTCTATGACTTTTTGCCTAATGCCAAGGACTAGAAGCGAGTTATTTTAAGTAATGTTTGGTCTAAGTATAGGTTGAAAACACGATTCGCTGGTAATTTTAGAGTTTGATGAAGACGAAAGCAGACAGTGGCCAATCAGTGTAAAAGGGCACACTATTATCGCCACGTCAATGTTACTCGGCACATGGCAGTCCCTGGATACCTTGTACCTCGAATTCTCTAACATTCTTTTATAACTAAGACAATCATCGTTTCGTGACAGTGTGTCAGTCCATGGAACTCAGCAGCGGAGGAAGAGCAGATAGCCCTCCGATATATTTTATCAGCCTCTGCTGCAGGTTTCAAAGATCACAACTTCGAGACCGTGTTGCTCTTACGCGTATCTCAGTGCCTTTCCGAATTGCGGGGAGAAGTGGAGGGGGGGGGGGAGGCGTTGACGACGGCGTTGGTTGGATGTCAATTAGTAATCATGAATAGCATAGGCAAAGATTTACCATATCTGTCTATGGATTGTGAAGTGGTTTCAGTAATCATGGTTTTAGTGATTTTTGTCTTTCACATGTCTTCCTTACTCGAGATATAGACGCAGGGGTTATCTTCAAAGCACGTTTGATGGTGAAAACACCAAATCAATGACATTTTTTGTTTGCTGGGTATATTATAAGTTTAAACTATTGGCTTTGTGTTAAAATGGGCGAAATTTGGCCTACTTGCTCCTCGGGCACTCCTCGGGCAGCTACGGGCAGTCACGGGCAGTAATTAGTAGGACCCGCTACTCGAGCAGTTTCCCTTACTGTAGATATTCCAATTATTGGTTTCGCCGTTGGCATGAAGTTTCGTTGAGTCACCATCCCTATAGAAGGACCGTGATTGAGTGGTTACCCACAAACAGCTGACCAAGCAATAGTTTCTTTGGGTGGTTACCTATAAACAGCTGACCAGGCCGTTGTTTTGGCACCACTATGTAAGACACATGCCCATTGTGTATTGGTTACTCAAATTGTTTATTTAGACAATGACTGAAGCGACAGGTAGCACTGCCATTCACTTCTGTCTTGTAATGCTGTCATTGCACGCTGATTGCCAATGCTCCCCATTTCAAACATTGTCTGAGCTTTGGAGACACAGTCGTCATGGTGTACATATTCAATACGTCACCCGATATTAGACTGTTCATGGACTGTTCAAACGGTCAGACAACGCTAGAGGATTATTGATTATTCATATCACTTTCTCGTACATAAAGGTAGGATCTAACATACCATATTTACAATTTAAAACTGTCATAAATTATCATTTACATTTAAAACAAAGATTTTGAAATACTTGAATTTACAATTTATGATCATTTGTTCATCGGTTTATTACTTGCAGCTATGTCTTTCATAATTGTTTCCACAACACTATACATAAATAGAGGACTGCGCTCTTCCGCTATAAGACGTTGGGTGAAAGTCACGACTTTCTTGTCATGGCTTTTACTACTAGGTCATGAATTCAGCTTACTGATTGAATTAAATTCTTAAACACTAGTTTCCTATATTTTTACAGACCCTGTCCTACCCTGAGATTGAAAAGTGCGAGCTGACGGGGTGAACACTCTCAAATAAGTGCTTGCCAAAGCACACATGGTTTCGACCTCCTGTACTTTAACAGGTAATCCAATATGTACTCCAAGTGGTTACCTCCATGGATAACCTTACTGGTAGACCTTTGACCTTTTCAGAAAGGACTGACCTCTATGCATCTGTGGTATTGAGGAATGGGGAAGCTGCAATGTGTTTGAATGATAAACCGTCTTTAGTATGTCGTTAATTTGCCAAGTTGAATGTTTTGAATGTACTAATTAGATAGCCCGCTTTACATATCCAGGGGGATTCTGTTATACACCGTAGTTTATTGCAGGTAATAACTTGTGATAATTTGCGCACAGATGTTTAGTTTTGACTGATGATGTCGTTTGACTGTGCGTTGACTGTTATTTTACTTGACATTGTGCAGTGAAGATTTTTTCATCGTTTTTTGACAGGTAATCTAGGCAAGAGTGAGGTCGGATCATGTGGAATTGGACAAGGCGGTCATTTATTGTCATCTTTGTCATTGGAATAATCAACTGTTCGGTTTTCATAGTAATGACAAGCTTCTTCGGTAGCGGTATCCCGGTGGTTAGGAAATGGGTGACGAACGCCGCACACAATTTCACGAACCTATCTGAATCTGAATCTGAAACTGATATCAGCGCCTCATCTTTCTTCGTGAACTATGCTGCCGTGTTTCCCTCGCCGAGTTGGACAAATGTGAGTCTCGCAGATATTCCTCAGCGCAGTCGAAACGAAACGGGAGTCTCGTTTATTCGACCAAATGCAACATTTCAAAATGTGAGGGGTGCGTTGAAGGGATCGATGTCTCTGAGGGATCTTTACAACAATATCGATAGAAACTGGAGTTTTAACGCAACTGAAGCCGATAATTTGAGGTGAGTTGGTTGAAAACAGTGACGACTCTTTAAATTTGCAAGTTTTCCAAAGACAACGTGGAGATGATGAACAATATGAATATGAAGTTTCCGATCACATCGTTGTATTGAAATAGTTTGTACCATGCTGATTAGCAACTGAAGTTTTTGAATGTTAACATCAAGTAGAGTGTCCTTCCAAAAAAAATACAATCTGAACTTGCCCTTACTAAACATTCAATTGACAAGTCCCTTGTTTCTTTAAAATTTCGGCCAGCGTAAGGAACCGTGACGTCATTTACAGAATAGGCTTACTTTCTCAAATTGAAAATCCAACTGAGTATTAATCTGAAATTTGCTGTCTATGAGGTCTTTTTCCTGGCAATGTTTTCAGTTGCAGACTGGATTTGATCGAAATATTCAGTGCCAAATTCACACTACATGAATTAAATTTTATCCCACATCGATCTATCGACAGGGTCACCCGCCAGGACGATACCTACGAAGTAATAATAACTTAACGAGGGATTCGAGAAGTTACGACGCATTGAACACCTTACTGCTCAATCTCAGATGAAAGAAATGATTACGCCATAAAAAAGATTACGCAATGAATTCTTGTTAGCATCTGTATTCGCCCTATTTCATGTATTCAGCAGTGATTTCCAAATGCTCAGCCAATTAAAGTGTGTCAAAAGCCCCTCTGATTCCTGCACGCCGTCATTATCAAGGCCAAAATGCGCAGACAACTGTCTCTACCAGTTTTTTCACAGGATATTGCAAGTAATATTCATGTATTAAACTACGGTACCCCACAACACTTTTTCATTATACAAGCCTAGGCCTCACGTGTGTCGTGCGTTGCCAATTACTTTACCCTCGCTATCTCTGTAAAGTATTTCAAAAACAAATCAGTCCATATCTGTTAATTACCCTCCCTTATCCCCTTCATTAATATGTATTGCCATAAACCCTCGAGAAAAAACGGTCAATAATGGTTTTACCGATCGCCAACGCAGTTTAGGAGCTTGTCGCCCTTACCAAATAACACGTCCGCAGCTCGTATAAGGTAAACCCGTTGTTACTCTATGAACTGCTACGAGTTATTTGGTCAGAGCGATAAACGCTCTCGCCCTAGGGTACTAAAAGGCATACAATGAGCTCTGGAAAAAAGACGTCCAAAGAAATAAATTAATTTCACTAATATCACTTATTCATATTGAAGACATTTTATAGTTTACCCCATAGACGCCCGCGTGCAGTGAAATTACACTTTTTGGTGAAATTACAAAATCATTTTTCTTGCACATATAATGCACTATCAATCACATTACCCTGGTCAGGTATACTTTAGATTCAGATGTACAACTAATTTTGTATGTGTATTTAGCCTGTATTGGCTCCCAGTGCGCGCGTTGTGTGTGTATGCACGGTAAATGCTTACATACATACATACATACATACATACATACATACATACATACATACATACATACATACATACATACATACATACATACATACATACATACATACATACGTTACATATGTTATATATCTTATTGTACATATGTTATAGATAATAAATAGATAGAAAGACAGAAAGACAGACAGACAGACAGACAGACAGATAGATAGATAGATAGATAGATAGATAGATAGATAGATAGATAGATAGATAGATAGATAGATAGATAGATAGATAGATAGACATAAACCATGCTAGTATATGGCCTTATGGAATAAGATGGCGCCAGTCGTCTTTGCATTTTGGTATTTGAATCTTTCATTTTTTTTTCTTATGAGGACATCGACTTTTCCTTTATGGAGGAGAGTGAACCACTAAAACTCGTTTTGGCAATGCCGCTTGAATTGCAGGTCCGTCCGTTATCCCTCGCATCTCTTGCACAGCAGATAGACAGAGACAGACAGACATACAGAGACAGAGGACATGCACGCAGACAGAGAAAGACAGACAAACACAGACAGAGGGGCCTGCATGGAGGCTCACAAACTCTAAAGCAATACTCCGCGGAGACAATCTATTTAATTGATTCTTTCATATCCATCTAGGTCCGTCCTGGAGCGATCCTGCAACACTAGCAAACTCTTTCTAGTAACCCAAGAAAACATACATCCATACGAGAAAGTGAGATACGACTCCGACTGGAAAGCAAAATTTGTAGTAACGGGAAGGGCATACAGGAGATTTATCAAGGTGATTATGAAATATCAGGGTAGTGTCATTTTTCTCCAGGACATGTCATGTAGCTCATAATAATGTTCCGTGCTTGCACCTGACTTGATATGATTGGTTGAATTTCATCACAAGACCGAGTTAATTCACAATATTCAATGTGTAATTTTGAGACTGTCATAAGTATTCCTTTCGACTTTTTTCCATTTCTCTCTCAGAAAATGCCATACCAACAGAAGTCTCTCAAGAAATGCAGTTTAGTTGGAAACAGTGGCATTCTTCTGGGTAGCAAATGTGGCAAGGCCATAGACAATGCTGACTATATTTTCAGGTGATTTGCTTTTTCCAATCGTTTTACAAGTTCTACTGATATTATATATATATATATATATATATATATATATATATATATATATATATATATATATATATATATATATATATATATATATATATATATATATATATATATATATATATATATATATATATATATATATATATATATAGTACGATACTCGATACAATATATGAATACCAATAAAAACTTGTCAAATTCACAGAATGCCGACACTTGAAATTAATTCTATGGAGAAATATTAAAATTTTGATTTTCACCAAATCTTAATTTCTCCAAGAGCTTCAACACTAGAGCCAACAAGGTACTGAAAAATTTAGAGTCCGTAGTGCATTCTATTTTTATCCGAAGCAAGAACTATTTACTCTTTGATATATGCAAGAACAATTATAGGTAAAACCTTCTTAAATCACTGTCCGTAAAATGGTCGACGGTTAATTGCGGTACTGTGACAGTCTATCAATATTCTTTCACTGTCAGCTTATCATTTGCATTTTCAGATTTAATACGGCGCGAGTCCGTGGTTATTCCGAAGACGTCGGTTCCAAGACAAGTTTAGTGACGTGCAATCTATCTATTTTAAATTTTAAGTAAGTTTTGTATTAATAGACGCACTTATTACACCTCCTTCATAAATCGTCTGTCTTAGGCCAAAAAAAAAAGCTGTTCAACGGGCGGGATGACTTCAAAGTTGGGTAGGTAGGTCGGATTTTTTTTTTTGAATTTATTTTTTTTTGGTTTTGAATTTATTTTTTTTGGGTTTTTCTTAAACAGAACATATAATATAAACACTTTTTGTGTGTTTCATGCTTTTTCTTAGTCACATAACATATATTGGATATGTTGTTTAGTACGTTCATGATTTTTTCAATTTTTTATTAACATGGGTTGGTTGTCTCACAACAGCTTCTTTGCCTTCACTTCTACAGTTCAATCTACAGGTGCCGCCAACAGGTAAATTTCATGAATTTCTCAAAATCATCACAAAACCCTGTTTTGAAGGCTGATATACCGATTTTTTTTATTTTTGACCCAGACCGAAAATTTGGAGGGGAAAGTTAGAGCTGTTCGTAACTGCCCTCCCACTGGTATACACTGAAAATGTGCTCTCCCACTGAATTTTGATGCCCACTGCCCTCAGGTATCTACAGTCTGCCCGCTCCCCACTCCTCACAACAATTCAAGCTCCCCGCTGCCCTCTCCCCACTACTGAAATTCCCCATTGCCAACTAGATGCCCACTAGGCAACCCAGATCAACACAAAACCATGCAAGCAGTTGGCAGTATACCTTGGAACATTGCCCCCCCCCCTCTAGTTAGGTTCTATTAAGCACGCAGCTTTCCCCTCCCTCAAAGTATTTTCCGGTGCCCACTGTCAAAAATGTTCTCCCCGCCTGCTGGAAGTAATGAAATTTCTTCCCCGCCTACAATAAATATCGATATTTTCTCCCCGCCCGCTGATTAGTTTTGAAATCTGCCCGCCCACTGAAAAACTTCGCACGAACACCTTTTTTGCACAAACAGCTTCGTTGGCGGCACCTGGATCTAACGGAGCCAATTTCTGTGTTGGTGTCACCAGCCATATGAGCACGGTGCATTCCAACCAAAACTCGCGACTCAGAAACTGACGGATCAGCCCCGGGAATGTCCGGGGGGACGTCGTCGAGCGAGGGAGCGAAATTAGACCATTCTTCCTGTGTCCAAGTCAAACAAATGTCACAAGGTTGACTCCTTGTGCAGTCTCGACAACGGGAACACAAATCATGTCCGTCCTGCAGTGAGAACTGCTGCTTACAATCACACATTCGATAGGAGAAAGCCATGACGAAAATCAGAACGAGTGATAACTCAAAGAACAATAAAGAATTTTCAAGGAACACTGAAAATAGGAACACTAGAAAATATAGACTGTACAACCAGTTGGACGTGAAATAAACGCCGGTGAAACAATACAGTACAGAGTGTCTAAGCTATACGGAACACGAGGCGTAATAGTTTATTTTCCACGGCGTAACCCTGCCCTTCACCTTGACCAAATGTTTGTGATGCGCTTCCACCTTTACTCTTCAAATCATAGCCTGTATCAATCTCACTCAAGTCAATGTCATCGAAAATGTGAAGGTCATTCATCTTACAGACAGATGTTCACTGAATAACATCTCCGCGTTTCTTCAGATTCGTAAAGATTTCGGGGGGAAAAAAAAGAAAAATGTGGAGTGGTCCAAATATGGGTCGGTCGGGCCCGTTGAACAGATAATTTTTTTTTTCTCGCCTTATCCTCGAAATGTTTATATTATACTGTAGCTCGAGGTTTTGCCTGGGTATGTTTGTCGGACGGCAGACCCAGGCAAACCTCGAGCTACAGTACTGCACCATAAGGTATTATGCACCTCGAAAGTGAAAGACTTAAACTTTTGCTCAAACTTTCCTTAATGAAACTTTCGGCCATTCTCTTACTAAATTAAGAATAAAAATCTGGGATCTCTGTGCAAATTTTGGTACTATAGAAACATGTAACCAAAATTTACCAATATTTAAAATTCAAAATGGCCGCCATCCCTGAGTTAACTCTATGGAGAAAAAATAAAATTTTCGATTTTCGATAAACTGAAGTGGTGAAAAGTTTAGTTACACCAAGAGCTTTAAAATGAACCCCACAAGTGACATATCAAAAGAGAACTGTAAAAGTTTCAGAGTCCGAATATCTCTCACCGAGGCGCGGTCTACCTTAATGTAACCCGGAGAAGTCTTCGTCTTGAAGGGCCAACAGAGCCCGAACTCAAGCGACTGTGCTTCTCAACACCAGTCTCATTCAATGAGATTAGGGAGCCGTCATCATTTACGGCCTGGGGAGGGGCTAGAGGAATTTCATCGGAAACTCAGAAATTTCGAGTAACCCCACCTCATCCCCCACCCCCCGCCACTGAGCCATGATGAATTTAGATACACCTTTTGTAACTTAGAAATTTTGACTTACACCCCCACTCAGAAATATGCGACACTTTCCCCCTCAATCTCCCAAATGTTCTCCCCGCGCTGTACTTTCAAATTCTGCCTGGTCAGATATCTTAGTAAAAACCTTGTCATGATACCCATCCGAAGTAAACAATACTATATGGTCGGATACTAGTTATAGCTTGAGTTTTATATCTACATTTTATTGTGACTTTGAATTTCATTTTGTTGGTTTCATCTTTTTCAACAGTCATGAGATAACTAATGATAATCTAGCAGAGTACACCAGGATGTTAAAGGTCTTTATTTTGATAAATTTCACAAATACATGTCTTGATATTTAACATTTTTAGGGGGGGGGTTCAGTCAAAATTTTTGTGTTAGAGAGTGGGGTTACTCAAATTCATCAGGGTTGGCAGGGGGTACACGAAATTTCAGAGTTTCCAGTGAAATTCCTCCGACCCCAGGCCGTAAATAATGACGGCTTCCTTAATCCAAGACCTCTCCTTGGTTTCGGTGTATTCTAGTACCTGGACTCTCTCACAGACCAGCTCTACCCTCAACCATACACACTGCATGAAAACGCAATAATATTTTACTGTATTAGCATGGATTATTGCCTCTATTTTAGCTGAATAGTGCATATACAGATGAATACAGTCAAGAATCCATTGCTTGTATTCAGCAAACCTGTATTCATGCGGACTCGTGAGAATTCATGTGTATTATTCTGTAATACAGGAAACTCATTTGTGTGAATTTATCTGTATTGTTATTATTATTGTGTTTTGATGCATTAAAAGCGATACGCCCTCAACGGTGTTTCAAGCAAGCGAGACTCACCGAGCCAGTCGATGCGGTCGAGCTTGGCTCGGCTCAACTGCTGAGGGCGTTATTATGGTCTGAGGAGTAGCCGGCGAGGGGCTGTGAGAGAGTCTAGCTAGTACCCTGTCCCGAGGGTACAATGAACTGCAATCGCGGATCTAAAGGAGAAAACTTTACAGGAAAACCAACTAAATTCGCATTCCCTTTAGATGCAACGATTTAGCCAAAATACTCCCTAGGCTACTGATTATTATAGTTGCCGAAAATGTACACATGTAAAGGTCAATCGGCAATTTCGTACACGGGTGCTCAATTATGGAACTCGTTTGCCAAATGTAATTAAAGTTCATACTTCCAGGCATAGCTTTACAAAAGCACTGAGAGAGTATCTGTTACAGGAATACCTACAGTGAACTAGTTAAATCACAATAGTCGTCACATCATTGTGTAAGAATTTTCAGGAATACCTCGCTCTGATATCGAACTTGTATCATATTAATATAAAATAATGTTTGTAGGACTCTTTGTATAACAGCATACGTGTTAACCTAACTAATTTAAATTTTGTAAATGGGCCAGGCTCGACTAGCGAACAGCTATATTTTCTGGCTCCACATTACCACTGAAATGTAAATTTTGTATTTGCCTGTCATGACTTGTGAAGTGTACTACTACTACTTTTCATGGTAATAAACCAAACCAAACCAAAAATAGTTTGGGCAATTAAGTACGTCTAGTCCGATGGTCGTCTTACACTTCTTATGTGAAATAAATTTCCCAAAATCTATTTCTAATTTAGAAAACACAATATCAACGACAAAAATAACAATATCCAAAGATTGGCACTAGCAGGAATTGAAAATGACAACAACGCAACATAAGATATTTATTATTATTTAATGTATCACTTAAGAATCCGATTTATAAATCAATTACTCTTGATGGGATTCAAGACTACCCTTCAATCCTGTGTTATGCAACTCACATGCTACATAGCTTTATGAAATAATATATTTTTCGTTTTATTCATAAGATGATGGACAAACGTTTGGTGAAAGTTTCAAACCGTATTAGACGTGAAGGATACTTCTTGAACGCATTCCGATATCATTTTGTTGATGTTTCTTTTCTTCTCTTTCCGTCTAAATGGCTATTATCCCAACCAATATACTTTCATTTGTTTACTTAAGATATTCACTGTTATGTTGATCGGACTTTATTTCAGTGAGAGAGAGAGAGAGAGAGAGAGAGAGAGAGAGAGAGAGAGAGAGAGAGAGAGAGAGAGAGAGAGAGAGAGAGAGAGTGTTTTAGGGTCGCCGTCGATCTTCTAATGAAAGTATGACGTCCCTTGTTTTGTCTCCTTTCTGAAATGCAGGTAGACTTCGACCATGTCGATGACAGGTACAGGATAACGACTGTCGACGGCTTTTATCATACGAGTGTTTTTTAAAATCCTTTTGGTTTTCTTTCGTTCAGTAGAAAGTGAATGATTTAGAATAGCACAAAAACAATTGAAAACACGTCAATAGTTACTCTACCAGCGCTGTAAATTTTAAAGTAATCTTATAATTCTTCCCTTCTCAGATTTGATCGGATTCATACCCGGGCAATGCGGCGTTTCAGGAAATATATGACAGAGGAGTATCACAATGCTTCCATCTTAATGCCAGCTTTTGCGTACAGGTTTACCACATTGCCTGCATTCAAAACACAGGACCTGCTGAGGCCAACCATGCTC
Source organism: Ptychodera flava (assembly GCF_041260155.1). Taxonomy (NCBI): domain Eukaryota; kingdom Metazoa; phylum Hemichordata; class Enteropneusta; family Ptychoderidae; genus Ptychodera; species Ptychodera flava. The sequence continues at coordinate 2,765,305 of NC_091944.1, read as the reverse complement.
AAAGTAGTTTATCCACATCCGTATTTTCAGACGTTAGTCAGGAGGTTTTGGAAAACCAAGAAAAATCTTAGAGCCCAGAAAATGTCAACGGGTAAGGATTATAATCATAATTTATGTAAATATCAAATATGAAGTAAATAAGTACTGTAACGTTATTTGTCATGGTAAACTTCAGGAATATTTTGCATTAAAGTATATTAGAATAAGGCAAATCATAGACCCTGATCATTTTATATTCTCTTCATTTTGCTTCATTTGGTAGATATGCATGTAAACATCAAAGGAAAAACAATGAACCAGGACTGCTGAATCAAATTAGAATACACATAGTACAGGTTTATATCGTGAAATATGGTCGCTGATCGATAATGCGCAAATACATTTACACCCGTGCTCAGCTATTTGTCATATTGAAATTATATCGCCTGTCTACCTGTCTCTCTTCTCTGCCTGCCTGCCTGCCTGCCTGTCTGTCTGTCTGTCTGTCTGTCTCTCTCTCTCTCTCTCTCTCTCTCTCTCTCTCTCTCTCTCTCTCTCTCTCTCTCTCTCTCCTCTCTCTCTCTCTCTCTCTCTCTCTCTCTCTCTCTCTCTCTCTCTCTCTCTCTCTCTCTTTTACAGGGATAATCTTATTTACAGCCGCAATGAGTTTCTGTGAAGAAGTTCATCTCTATGGCTACTGGCCTTTCCCAGAAGATCCAGACGGAAATCCACTCTACTACCATTACTTTGACAAGAATGCAGTAATGTTACCGCCCAAAAAGTTAAAGACACTCCACCATAACATGCCAGCCGAGTTCAAAATGTATATGGACTTGCACAACAAAGGTGCTATAAAGCTGCATGTTGGACAGTGTGACGTTTAGTGTGACCAAAAATGCGCTTCAATATTTGGAGTTATCTAATTTTAACGAAGTGACTGTGTCTAATTTTGTTATCTGTTACCTTGTCTGTCCGGCCGTCTCTCTCTCTGTCCGTCTGTATGCCTGTCTGTTTGTATGTATGTATGTATGTATGTATGTATGTATGTATGTATGTATGTATGTATGTATGTATGTATGTATGTATGTATGTATGTATGTATGTATGTATGTATGTATGTGTGTGTGTGTGTGTGTGTTTGTATGTATGGATGGATTGATGGATGGATGGATGGATGGATAAACGGACGGACGGACGGACGGACGGACGGATGGATGGATGGATGTGTCTCTGTGTATCTATGTATGTATGTACGTATGTTTGTTAAGATGTATTTATGTATGTGTATGCAAACATGTATGTTTCGTACATGTATATATATATATTTATACACTGTATATGTTTCATCGATAGAGTGAACTCAGCAGCTGCAGTGCTATTCACCTGTGTGCGAATGAAGCACGTTATTTAAAAATGTATCTTGATAGTTCTTCCCATGAAAGATCATTTCTTCTTGATCTGATGCACTTGGAGTAACCGTGATTTTTTGACAAAAGTTTTTCGCGCATTTACGAAATAGTGATGGACGAGAAATTGACATTTACAGGGATGATCTGAAAACATTCCTTTGAAAAAGACTCTGGTAGGATTTCTGCGGCGGCTGAAAATAAGAATGATACCGAAATAATGTACACCACAATCTTGTGATAGCCGATTTCAGTGCCGAAAATTGACTAAAAGTTTACAAGGTATGATACTGCAATAACTATCAGTTTGTTGCAATGTCAGTATTTCTTGAGTTATACCATTGTTCACTGCATATTATGAAGGATTTAGAGTTTGTGTGAGTCTGGCAAAATTATTTACCTTAGAGGTTTTCCAGTATCGTTCTCCCCTTAGATGTTGATGTAAACCCCGTATATTTTCTGTGAGAATTAAACGCCGTCATTGTCATTGTCTACAGCGTGCAAGACGTCGACGATAGTTTTGATTGATATCAGCTCGTCTTTCATATCTAACCTGTATAAGTTGTTCTCACAAATGGTCAGCTCCCAGGCGCTGATGGTAACGTCGGGCATCGCGATACAGCACAGGGTATAGCACAGGGTATAGAGCTGAATTTAGACTACACAGTCCTCAGACTGATAGGACCGGGACAAGGACAAATTTACCAGTCTAGAGATAGAAAGCTGCGGTTGCCAAGGTGACTTCTACTGAAAGAGTGAGAGAGTAAACGATGCAAATACCGCAACATGCAAAGAATCCTTGTGAAAGCATAGGGGTCGTAGAAATGTCATCCCCAGGGGTAGGGGTGGGGGTAGGAGTGTCTTGGTCATAGCACAGGTTTCTTCTTGCTATGGTTTATTTTATTTTAAAACGTTTGACTATGATATGTATTGCCAATAAACATTTATACTGCCAATCTTTGGTGTCTTGGTCTCATGTTAACATTGCTTTTGTTAAACGATTTCTTTTTCTCCGCCAGCGCAGCGTCGCTGTGTCAAATACAACCCTTTTCAGAATTAGAGCGCGAAGCCACTGCAGTGAACTGCAATAAAACTGCTCACACTAATTAGTTTCAGCTGTAGCCAGCTGGCAAAGTCGACAACATTGTATGTCCCATGCAGACAGTTTGTCTGGGGAAGTTGAAATAAAAAAGATTTGTACATAGACCAGTGCATGGTAATGTTACATTGTATCTTAATCTTGAACACAGGGTGCCAATCGTAAACTCTCATTTACAACTCCAGCCTCAGACAGAGCTAGTTTTGCCTTTGTACAAGCAGACTTTTTGGTCTTTATCAAGTAGCCTTGTTCAACACCAAAGTGGCCACGGCTACAGCTGAAACTAATTAGTGTAAGCAGTTTTATTGCAGTTCACTGCAGTGGCTTCGCGCTCTAATTCTGAAAAGGGTTGTATTTGTCCTTTGACAATCTTACGCGAAGTTTTGTCACTGTGCTGCGTCTATTATCTGATGCCTTTGATTGCCTAATTCGCCAAAGCAAGCAAGGGTAGTAATTTAGTCTATCATCTGATGAGTTTGAGTGCCTAATTTGCCAAAGTAAGCAAGGGTATATTACTAATCTCTGGACGCTGTAACCAGATTATCACCGGATTATTACCGGATTACAGTAACGCACCCGAACGGCGCGCCGAAAAATTTAAACATACAGATATCTAAATATATGTCTTATACATTAAAGTTTCGCGCTTTGAGGGGCTCTAAAAATGTGTCTTATTATTATTAAAGTTTCGCATCCGAAGGGCGCGGCGAAAAATGCATCTGAATGATGAAATTTGTGGCTGGCACGATGAATTTTAGGCAAGTTTGAGCCCGTGTCGAATTTCAAAAACACACTGACCCCCCTTTTGGGCATTCCAAAAACATGGTGACCCCCCTATCATGGTGACCTCCATGAATCCACCACCCCCAGGCCGAAGAAACTGACCAGTCCCTAAAGGGATACCACAAAATAACAGTAGATAGATAGCCTGCATGTACCCCCTTTAAGCGACCTATGCGTCCTAGGTGGAAATTCCCTGTTAAGCACATTGACAAGTCCGGCATTTGAACAGATATATCATTAAGAAATAAAGGGAAATAATAATCTGGAAGATGAACGCCAAAAAGTGTACTTGCAAGGACGCATACCCTGACATGGCGAAGTTTTAGACTCAGAAAAGCGATGGCAAACTGACTCTTTGGATATCCGTTTCTTGAAGTTGTCGTCCAATCAGAAGTAGTCCGTGGGCTAGAGGGGGTCTACGTGCACCCCCCCCCCACAGGATAGCAAACCTGTATTTTTCAGAACCCTTGGGATCCCTAGAATACGAAATGGAATTTTAACAGAAAAAATATAGGGACGCAATAGCTGTTATGGTCATGTTTTGAAGGGTACCGCAAAATCACGATTTTCCAAGCCAAATGCATTTTCGTCAAATCTGTCTTCTTGTAAGTCATGTGCTGAGCTCATTTTTTAACATAACCTCACTTGTTTGGTATCATTAGAAAGGAAATTTATTCCTCTTTAAGATGACATATTGCACTATGCAATATCTTCTACAGTTTTTGTCAAATATAACCAAAACTTACCCCTTACCCCAAAATTTAACATTACAAATTACAGAAAATCTCAAATTCTACCAATTTTTTAGCTAGGCATAATAAAAAATGCAATGCTTTGTCTGAAATATGTTTTATTTGATACAGGGACATGTCAGAAATATGAAATAGACTTTTAACAGAAAAAATATTGGGAATCTACAGCTGTAACAGTCATATTTTGAAGGGTACCGCAAAATCATAGTGTTGCAGATTTGCATGCATTTTTGTTAAAACTGTCTTCCTATAAGTTATCTGCTGAGCTTGTTTTTGAATATAACCTGGCTTGTTAGGTATCATTAGAAAGATAATTCACTAATCTTTAGAATGACATATTGTAACATGCAATATCTTCTATAGTTGTCATGATATATAACCAAAACGTACCCCATACCCCAAAGTTTACATTGAAAATTGCAGTCATAGCTAAAACCAAATTCTACCATTTTTTTTAGCTTGACACAAAAAATCTGGCCGTTTTTGCTATTAAATCTATTTTATTTGTTACAGAGACATGTCAGAAATATGAAATAGACTTTTAACAGAAAAAATATTGAGAATCTACATCTGTAACAGTCATATTTTGAAGGGTACCGCAAAATCATAGTGTAGCAGATTTGCATGCATTTTTGTTAAATCTGTCTTCTTATAAGTTATCTGCTGAGCTTGTTTTTGAATATAACCTGGCTTGTTAAGTATCATTAGAAAGATAATTTACTAATCTTTAGAATGACATATTGTAACATGCAATATCTTCTATAGTTTTCATGATATATAACCAAAACTTACCCCATACCCCAAAGTTTACATTGAAAATTTCAGTCATAGCTAAAACCAAATTCTACCATTTCTTTAGCTTGACACAAAAAATCTGGCCGTTTTGCTATTAAATCTATTTTATTTGTTACAGAGACATGTCAGAAATATGAAATAGACTTTTAACAGCAAAAATATTGAGAATCTACATCTGTAACAGTCATATTTTGAAGGGTACCGCAAAATCATAGTGTAGCAGATTTGCATGCATTTTTGTTAAAACTGTCTTCCTATAAGTTATCTGCTGAGCTTGTTTTTGAATATAACCTGGCTTGTTAGGTATCATTAGAAAGATAATTTACTAATCTTTAGAATGACATATTGTAACATGCAATATCTTCTATAGTTGTCATGATATATAACCAAAACGTACCCCATACCCCAAAGTTTACATTGAAATTGCAGTCATAGCTAAAACCAAATTCTACCATTTTTTTAGCTTGACACAAAGAATCTGGCCGTTTTTGCTATTAAATCTATTTTATTTGTTACAGAGACATGTCAGAAATATGAAATAGACTTTTAACAGCAAAAATATTGAGAATCTACATCTGTAACAGTCATATTTTGAAGGGTACCGCAAAATCATAGTGTAGCAGATTTGCATGCATTTTTGTTAAATTTGTCTTCTTATAAGTTATCTGCTGAGCTTGTTTTTGAATATAACCTGGCTTGTTAGGTATCATTAGAAAGATAATTTACTAATCTTTAAAATGACATATTGTAACATGCAATATCTTCTATAGTTGTCATGATATATAACCAAAACTTACCCCATACCCCAAAGTTTACATTGAAAATTTCAGTCATAGCTAAAACCAAATTCTACCATTTCTTTAGCTTGACACAAAAAATCTGGCCGTTTTGCTATTAAATCTATTTTATTTGTTACAGAGACATGTCAGAAATATGAAATAGACTTTTAACAGCAAAAATATTGAGAATCTACATCTGTAACAGTCATATTTTGAAGGGTACCGCAAAATCATAGTGTAGCAGATTTGCATGCATTTTTGTTAAAACTGTCTTCCTATAAGTTATCTGCTGAGCTTGTTTTTGAATATAACCTGGCTTGTTAAGTATCATTAGAAAGATAATTTACTAATCTTTAGAATGACATATTGTAACATGCAATATCTTCTATAGTTGTCATGATATATAACCAAAACTTACCCCATACCCCAAAGTTTACATTGAAAATTTCAGTCATAGCTAAAACCAAATTCTACCATTTCTTTAGCTTGACACAAAAAATCTGGCCGTTTTTGCTATTAAATCTATTTTATTTGTTACAGAGACATGTCAGAAATATGAAATAGACTTTTAACAGCAAAAATATTGAGAATCTACATCTGTAACAGTCATATTTTGAAGGGTACCGCAAAATCATAGTGTAGCAGATTTGCATGCATTTTTGTTAAATTTGTCTTCTTATAAGTTATCTGCTGAGCTTGTTTTTTAATATAACCTGGCTTGTTAGGTATCATTAGAAAGATAATTTACAAATCTTTAGAATGACATATTGTAACATGCAATATCTTCTATAGTTGTCATGATATATAACCAAAACGTACCCCATACCCCAAAGTTTACATTGAAAATTTCAGTCATAGCTAAAACCAAATTCTACCATTTCTTTAGCTTGACACAAAAAATCTGGCCGTTTTTGCTATTAAATCTATTTTATTTGTTACAGAGACATGTCAGAAATATGAAATAGACTTTTAACAGCAAAAATATTGAGAATCTACATCTGTAACAGTCATATTTTGAAGGGTACCGCAAAATCATAGTGTAGCAGATTTGCATGCATTTTTGTTAAATTTGTCTTCTTATAAGTTATCTGCTGAGCTTGTTTTTGAATATAACCTGGCTTGTTAGGTATCATTAGAAAGATAATTAACTAATCTTTAGAATGACATATTGTAACATGCAATATCTTCTATAGTTTTCATGATATATAACCAAAACGTACCCCATACCCCAAAGTTTACATTGAAAATTTCAGTCATAGCTAAAATCGAATTCTACCATTTTCTTTACCTAGACATATAAATTCCGGCATTTATTTGTATGAAATCTATTTCATTCGGTAATGGGTCATGTCAAAAATATGAAATAGACTTTTAACAGAAAAAAGATTGGAATTCTGTAGTTGTAACAGTCAAATTTTGAAGGGTACCGCAAAATCTCAGTATTCCTGACTTGCGTGCATTTTTGTTGAATCTATCGTCTTTTAAGTCAACTGCTGAGCTTGCTTTTGAATATAACCTGGCTTGTTAGGTATCATTAGTAAGATTATTTACTAATCTTTAAAAAGACATATTGTAACATGCAATATCTTGTACAGATTTTTATGAAATATGACCAAAACTTACCCCATACCCCAAAATTTACATCGAAAACTACTGTCATAGCTAATGTCAAATTCAAGCAATTTTTTTACGCAGACATAAAAAATTAGGCAATTTTTTGTATGAAATCTGTTTTATTTTGTACTTGGCCATATCAGAAATATGAAATGAACTTTTAACAGAAAAAATATTGGGATTCTATTGCTGTAACAGCTGTATTTTGAAGGGTACAGCAAAATCTCAGTATTTCTGATTCGCATGCGTTTTTGTTAAATCTGTCATCTTATAAGTCGTCTAATGAGCTTGTTATTGATTATAACCGGGTTTGTTTAGTATCATTGAAAAGGTAATTGAATAGTCTTTACAATGACATATTGTAACAGGCAATATCTTGTATAGTTTTCATGGAATATGACCAAAACGTACCCATACCCCAAGTTTATATTGAAAGTATTGTCATAGATAACGTGATCAAATTCCGTGAATTTTTAGCTAGACATGATAAAAATAGCTCTGTTTCGGTATTAAATCTGTAGTATATGGTACTGGGTCATGTCAGAAATATGAAATAGACTTTTAACAGAAAAAATATTTGGACTGTATAGTTGTAACAGCCATATTTTGAAGGGAAATGCAAAATCACAGTACCGCAAACTGGCACCTTTTTGTTAAATTCTTCTTCTTGTAAGTCATCTGCTGAACTTATTTTGTGACACAACCTGGCTTGTGAGGTATCATTAGTAGGGAAATTTATTCTTCTTTAAGATGACATATTGTAATATACAATGTCATTCATAGTTTTCCTGGAATATGGTCAAACTTTACCCCATACCCAAAAAGTTCAAATCGCAAATTACAGCTTATCTTAAATTCTACCATTTTTTGCTGCACATAATACAAAAGGCAATTCTTGTTTAAAATCTGATTTATTTGTTACAAAAGTATGTCACAAGTATAAAATTAACTTTTAACGGGAAGATGATACAATTTAGTAGCCATTTGGATCATTTTGGAGGGGGAACCCATATATTGCAAATGTATGTGTTTCGGCAAATTTGCCCTGATACCTGGGTACCCTTCCAAATATGATCCAAAAGGCTACAAAATCATATTATGTTCCCGTTAAAAGTTAATTTCATATTTTTAACATACTTTATTAACAAAAACACATATTTCATACATTGCATACAAGCATTGCCTTTGGTATATAAAGTTAATAAATTGTAAAAAATGGTAGAGTTTCAGATTTGCAGTAATTTGCTGTGTAAACCTTGGGGTATGGGGTAAGATTTGGTCCTATTTCATGAAACCTAAACAAGACATTGCATATTACAATATGTCATTTTAAACACTAGTAAATTACCTATCTATTGATACCTAACAAGCCAGGTTATGTCAACAATCAAGCTCAGCAGATGACTTTTAAGAAGACAGATTTAACAAAAAAGCAAGCGAGTTGGCAATACTGTGATTTTGCGAGACCCTTCAAAATATGACTGTTACAGTTGTAGAGTCCCAATATATTTTCTGTTAAAAGTCTATTTAATATTTCTGACATTCCCCCATACCAAATAAAAAGATTTCATATAAAGCATTGCCTTATTTGTTATGTCTAGCTAGAAAATTGGTAGAATTTGACGATAGCTACGAAAGTAATTTTCGATATAAACTTTGTGGTATGGGGTAAGTTTTCGCCATATGCCATGAAAACTATATAAGATATGGCATATAACAATATGTCATTTTAAAACGTAGTAAATTAGCTTTTCAATGGTACCAAATAAACATGGTTATGTGATAAAATAAGCGCAGCAGATGACCTACAATGGGACAAAGTTAACAAAACACATATGAGTCTGCACTGCTGTGATTTTGCAGTACTCCACAGAATATGACTGTTACAGCCATAGAATCCCAATATTCTTTCTGTTTAAAGTCTATTTCATATTTCTTACATGTTCCTGTACCAAATAAAATAGATTTAATAGCAAAAACGGCCAGATTTTATATGTCTAGGTAAAAAATGGTAGAATTTGGTTTTAGCTATGACTGAAATTTTCAATGTAAACTTTGGGGTATGGGGTAAGTTTTGGTTATATATCATGACAACTATAGAAGATATTGCATGTTACAATATGTCATTCTAAAGATTAGTGAATTATCTTTCTAATGATACCTAACAAGCCAGGTTATATTCAAAAACAAGCTCAGCAGATAACTTATAGGAAGACAAATTTAACAAAAATGCATGCAAATCTGCTACACTATGATTTTGCAGTACCCTTCAAAATATGACTGTTACAGATGTAGATTCTCAATATTTTTTCTGTTAAAAGTCTATTTGATATTTCTGACATATCCCTGTAAAAAACAAAATAGATTTAATAGCAAAAACGGCCAGATTCTTTGTGTCAAGCTAAAAAACTGGTAGAATTTGGTTTTAGCTATGACTGCAATTTCAATGTAAACTTTGGGGTATGGGGTAAGTTTTGGTTATATATCATGACAACTATAGAAGATATTGCATGTTACAATATGTCATTCTAAAGATTAGTAAATTATCTTTCTAATGATACCTAACAAGCCAGGTTATATTCAAAAACAAGCTCAGCAGATAACTTATAAGAAGACAGTTTTAACAAAAATGCATGCAAATCTGCTACACTATGATTTTGCGGTACCCTTCAAAATATGACTGTTACTGATGTAGATTCTCAATATTTTTGCTGTTAAAAGTCTATTTCATATTTCTGACATGTCTCTGTAACAAATAAAATGGATTTAATAGCAAAAACGGCCAGATTTTTTGAGTCAAGCTAAAGAAATGGTAGAATTTGGTTTTAGCTATGACTGAAATTTTCAATGTAAACTTTGGGGTATGGGGTACGTTTTGGTTATATATCATGACAACTATAGAAGATATTGCATGTTACAATATGTCATTTTAAAGATTAGTGAATTATCTTTCTAATGATACCTAACAAGCCAGGTTATATTCAAAAACAAGCTCAGCAGATAACTTATAGGAAGACAGTTTTAACAAAAATGCATGCAAATCTGCAACACTATGATTTTGCGGTACCCTTCAAAATATGACTGTTACAGCTGTAGATTCCCAATATTTTTTCTGTTAAAAGTCTATTTCATAATTCTGACATGTCCCTGTATCAAATAAAACAGATTTCAGACAAAGCATTGCATTTTTTATTATGCCTAGCTAAAAAATTGGTAGAATTTGAGATTTTCTGTAATTTGTAATGTTAAATTTTGGGGTAAGGGGTAAGTTTTGGTTATATTTGACAAAAACTGTAGAAGATATTGCATAGTGCAATATGTCATCTTAAAGACGAATAAATTTCCTTTCTAATGATACCAAACAAGTGAGGTTATGTTAAAAAATGAGCTCAGCACATGACTTACAAGAAGACAGATTTGACGAAAATGCATTTGGCTTGGAAAATCGTGATTTTGCGGTACCCTTCAAAACATGACCATAACAGCTATTGCGTCCCTATATTTTTTCTGTTAAAATTCCATTTCGTATTCTAGGGATCCCAAGGGTTCTGAAAAATACAGGTTTGTTATCCTGTGGGGGGGATGCACGTAGACCCCCTCTAGCCCACGGACTAAAGGAACTTCAGGTTGAGGGCGTCATGACCATTGACACCTAGATGACAGGTCATTGTCTAGCAAGCTGTGAGGAAGGTAGGAGCTCTTCGAAAAAATCGTCTTTTCGTGGTCTTAATGGTGAGATTTTGGGCATTGGTATATGATTAATGATGAAGTATATTTATTTTGCCGTCGATCGACCTCATTTATTTGGCTGTAGCATGGGATTTTAGAGCAAAACTGTCTGTTGAAATTTGTTGGTGAGCATTCATGGTTACTATATAATACTTGCTTACCATCTGCTTGTTGCATCATTGGGGCTACGTCAAGCGACGACAGAGTGCCTGTGCATGATATGCCGTGTGTTGAACCCTCAGTATATCATCTATGAGTCTGCAAATCCGTTGTTACTGTGGTTAGTATAGTATGTGTCCAATCCATGCCAAAGTTACCACTTTCTATTTTACTATTCTGAAGTTAGTTTGACAACTCAACAAATGACACCTTTCTATTCTATTCTGAATTCAATTATACATCTCGACATTTTATTCTGAATTCAATTTTACAGTTAAACATTTCTCTAAACTTTCTGAATTACCATCCTACATTGAATTTTACAACTCGACAGCGATGAAGTGGCGTATTAAGCTTGCATAATAATGAAATAAATCAATCCGTTCCAACTTCATCACTATCTATGATTCAGGTATTACTCCTGTCAACCCTCTTGACTGTGTTAATGTGTATTTTCAACCACTTTTCCCTTGAGCCATCGCTGTGTTCTGCTCGAGTTTTGAACTTTTGCCCTAAAGGCTCCGAGCTATGAATCTTTTCCCGGGCCGGTTTTCCTATAGTGCATTGCTGTGGCTATATCAAACACTGTATGAACACTCAAAACAACAAAAAACGGAAAAAAAATTATGAGTAGGCTGAGGTACGCTTTGAAAGCCCGGGCGCAAACTGTGTCACGGAACTAGTAAAAGAACTACAGCGCATTCATCGTGGGAGGTCAAAAGTGCAAAATTCGGGCAGAAACCGTCAACAGCTTACGAAAAAATGGTTGATAACACTATTGTTTGGAGATCAGTCGCAGATAGTCAGTGCTGTATCAGGTACAGGTTGACTTTTTTCAAAGATTAACATATTTCGTCATTATGCCATATTCGTCAAAGAACCTTTCAGAAAACCGTAAAAAAACTTTGAAAAGGTGTGAAAACACAACAGTGCAAGTGTGGAAAGAGATAAAATTGCAGTTTAAGAAAAACGGCAGATAAAAAAACTGGGTCTTAGGAGATAACAACAACAAACGTTTCGTGTTCGACCTTAGAAAAAAGTCCGCACGTTGATTTATTCAACCTGTACCTGAAAGGTCGAACCAGAAACGTCTGCTGTTCAGTCCTGACACCCAATGTTTTAGTATCTGTCGTTTTTTTGCGTATTTTAATTTTATCGTTTTCAGAATAGCTATGAATGAAGGAAGGAATGGACAGAAATTTTTGCGCTAGCATTTTTGAAGGGCTGTGCAACTGTAAAAAGGCAACATCATCAAATTAAAATACATGGGAGTCTATTGGGCAAACTGCAAACTATTAACGATTTTCCCATACAAAACAAGCTATATCTGTGCAGTTCTATACATTTGATAATTTATGTAAACGTAATCAATTTAGGTGGAGGAAAAAAGTGCATGTGTTTACAAGAAATTTGATTTTTGGATTTCATCGAAAACGCTGGTTAACAAAATACATTAGTCTATGAGAAATTTATGAATATTTTTTACGATGCTACACTAGCCAAATCTGTGTTTTTTAGGTGTTTGACAATTGATGCAAACGTAGTTGATTAGAATAGGGTGTAAGACAACGCAGATGTTAACAACAAATACGATATTGGAATTTCACCTAAAAATATTAATTCACTTTTCATGGTAGTCCCATTGGCAAACAATTAAACATTTTCGCCGACAAAACTCGCTATATCTATGAATTTATATGTAAATGTTGTTAAATATTGACTTTAAAGCTGTAGTGGGTTTCCTGAAAAACATAACATTGCCTTTTGTACAATTACAAGCCAAACTATAAATGAACGTAAATATAAGGGAGCGTTCAGTTATTATGGCCGGGGATGGGACCCGCAGATGGGCCGGCAAATTCTTCCTGCGCATCAGTCAAAATAAGTGAACCCCCTATCCATTGCACCAAAAAAATGATGACCCCCTTTTAAGATGACAAAAATTTAATGACCCCCTTCCCACATTGCTTGAGTAAAATTCTCGGGGGGGGGGGGGTCGATAGAATAAAAAAAAGATTCTCAGTTTTTTTTTCAAATGACCCTCCTTACAAACTCACAAGGTGTTAATGTTCAATTTTCCCATTCTGACTTGCTATAATTTTGAAATTACCTCTATAAGGGATTGGACAGAAATTACAGGTGGATCGCAATATTTTTGTGCAAGCATGTGTGTACAAAATTTTGATATTTGGATTTAAGTGATAATCAGCTGTTGATAATGTTGATTCACTGTACATGGTAGTCTATTAGAAAACTATGTATTACTTTTTTAATACAAAACTGTATCTATGCATTTATAGATATATGATAATTGAAATAATATAGGGTTATTCACAAAATACGGCCCTGTATGAATCCATGGCACAATTCGGCTAACCAATAAACCAATTGGCATTTTCGAAAAAGAAAATCGAAATGGAGCTAATTTTCAATTTCCCTCTGATAGACTCTATTTCCCACAATGCAAATTTCCGTTTTTTCAATTTCCATTATCATTTTTATCATTTCCCCATATATATTTCCAATTTCTAATATAGAACATACAGACCTGTACTCAGGGCTAGTGCGTGGCTATGCAGGTCATCAAAAGGTCAACCCCGCCTTTTGATGACCCGCATAGCCGCGCACGCTACCCCGCCAACAATAGCTGCGTTAAAATTTTCACAGCTACAACTTGTCTGAGTAGTGACCGTTTTAGTGCAATGTCAACATTTTTCTTCCGATTCATAGTGCAAATGTAGAACGCTATCTCAGACGGCTTCTGCAAACTCTAAAGTGTGTGTACTACACACGTACGTACAGAGCGCGCGAGGCTGAACAAACTTTGACCAGTCCCTAACATCGTCTCACATACTGGAAGACAAGAAAAAAAACTATACGCGCTATCCATCAATGTCGCAAACTTGTACGGTGTAAAAAATTGTGAAAAAAATCAGAGTGCGGCATCCACATTTAATTTTATCTGATTAATTTATTCATGATCAGTTGTCAATCTTTGTACGCAATGATGTTCTCCGTACAATGACCTAGGTACCCTGTCATAGTTTTTAAACCGTATGCCGGCCAACTTTATGAATTGCATACACAACCCTATCCAAATCTTGACCTTGAAGGGATGATATCATATTTGAGACAGTATCGTCTTGCACTTCGTTCCCCGATTAAATCATAGACAGTAAAGGGGGACTCCCCCTCCACTGTCTATGATTAAATAGGCGCAATTTGTGGCGCAATAAGCAACATCGCACCAACGGAAACAATAATTTTGCTACATGCAATCGCGCCAAACAAAGTTAGGTGATGCTATGAATGATAGGGTTGGCAGCTTGGCAGTCCATCGCGATTTTTTCAATTAAGCACAGAATAGCAACCAAATTACTTGTCAGCTTGAAAGAAAAAAGTGTGATGTTGGCTTACTGTGAAATACGTTCAAATTATGAATAGAAATTAAGTTTATTAAATCGAATTTAGGACGATCTGTGCTTGGTGGTCTCCGTTTTTAGAGTGCACCATTCCCAGTCTACCCTGCGTTCAGTGACACCGAGAGGCGACATCGGACCTGTGCCCCTGCAACTTTCAGTGACCTTTCAAGAGTACACCCCTCACAAAACAAAGTCTATCGCTCTAAATACATCGTTATCAATGTACATTATACCATATGACGAGAATAAAAATTCGGGCATGACATGTGTGATTTAATTTCAAACTTTAACTTATACGCATGGAAAGAACGGAAAAATTTCGCACTTGGTTGCAAACACATCACCACAGTGATATTGGGGAAAGGGTGACGGACATCGTTTTCATTACCAGAAAGTCGTAATGAAATGTTATAGTGGTAAAAGAGTGTTGGTAGACAAGTTGGCTACAGATGGGGACATGTGGATGTGCCATCCAATCATGCTATCTCTCTAAGTCGGAAGCAATCACACTCAAAGTCCAAGCCGAAATTGCAAAGTAAAATATTATTGGCTGATAATTATGCGCAATTATGGTTACCGAGCCCGCCCCAGTGCATTCGGTCACGCGGAGACAAATGTTACACCTTAATTCCAACTCCATACAATTATTTCCGCCATAGTATCCAAAGATGCTGCAGCCACGCGTACGCCCCAAATGAAAGGGAAAAATTGGTTATTTGGTATATTGGAAATTGAAAAAACGGGAATAGTGCATTGTTGGAAATAGAGTTTGTCAGAGGATGATAGCCGCAAAGTGCCATCCTCACAGCAATATATACCTATGTCCTACCACAGAGGAACATAGAGAGAGTGGCAACGGGTATTGTTTAAGGCGTGAAGCGGTTACGTAACCCATCCATGTTCGCCTCGCCTCAGGTTGCTCTCGCCTCTCTTTTCCGAAGAGTGCCAACCATGCATCCTTCGGTAATTTTCGGATTTTCGCCAATTGTTAAGCGAAAGTATTTTCGGCAAAGTTTGTGTTGTTGTAGTCGTGTGGTGCTGAGCGGAATTGACATGCTGGCGAAAACGGGAGTGTTTTGAGCTTCAGGAAAGTGAGTTTTACCGTTTTAAAAATTCCTCTCATATTTTTATGAATATAAAATGAGTGTGTTAAAACCAAATTTGAAAGTCTTTTATCGATACTGTCTGGTTTTACTCAATGGTTTACGGTCAGTCATACCGTCTTTTACACGTGCGTCAAGGAAGGACAGGTTTATGAAACTGCTGGCGTGTTATGTTTTGATTGGCGTGAAGCAGTGTTTCTGGCCTCAGAGCTCACAAAGTAACTATGGTTGCTACGCGACTGGCAGTATGATACCATCTCGTCGTATTTTTAGCATAATCTTGTGTAATTATCTACCACAAACAAAGCCTCCAAAAAGTTTAACACCTTTGAAGCTCATTTAATATGAAAAGCCAATAGTCTACCGAGACGACCATGGAACAAAAGGCATGCAAGCGTTGCCACTCTGTCTATGTTTCTCTGTGGTCCTACACTTCAATCTCAGACCTAAGATTTTAAATTTAGAAATAGGCCTAAAAGTTAATAACCAAGATGATGAAACCATTTGAAAATTGAAAATTAGCTCCATTTCGATTTTCTTTTCTGAAGGTGCAAATTAGTTTATTGGTTGGCCGAAATGTGCCACGGATTATCTTGATAACTTTTGTACAAATTAATTATATTTCATATACGATGGTACGTTATAGTGCGCTTCAATTCTTCACTGACTGTGCGTCTGTTATTTCTGCCGTATCATTATCCTTTCTGTTTCCTGACAAATGTCGAAGCTGACTGTTGGACACTGCGTCAGTTTTTGGAGTTTCACTCTTTGACATTGTTGCGAACCGACTTGCTATCTTCAAATGAACGATCAATCATTCCTTCAAAACTACTCGCAGAAAATGCACAGCTTGCGTGCGCGCTTCTTTTGCACTTTCCGTCGCAAAGAATTCACTGTACTGTTAAAAAGTTACAGTGGTGTTTTATTCGGCGTAAAATGGACATACTAGTAGTAGATAGTTCGTAAATAAAGTATTCCAAAAGTTGCACGTTAAAATTTTTTTCCTAAAACCAGTCGAAAGTGTGTGCTAACCAGGGGTCTGACACAGACCCCGGTAAGGTTCTGACCAAGCTACTATTCAATCCTTCAACTAAGCATAAAGCTCCGTTTCAAGCTGCATGCACTGAGATTGTGACTTTTCAATACTTGACCCTGGCCTTTAACTTTTCATCTTCTCTTTCTTCCGTGGAGGTTACGTAACACTCTTTACAAAGGTATTATGATGCAAGCAGCTGTCGGTAATATTTTTGCATCTGGTCGTCTTGAAAATCAGCTGAACAAGATGGCGGGATTGGTCTTTGTGTTCATTTTGACGTTCTGTCTGTCATCAGCGTCTTATTTACCTCTAAAAATACTCAATGCTGATCCGGTATCTGCTGCCATTACTTCACTCGACCAACCGGACATGCGTGGTTTACCCGTTTATCGCATTGATTTCACCGTCAAAAGCAGGGTCTCAGGTGAACTGCAACATAGCGTCATCCATCGCCAGTATGAAGAATTTATCAAATTGGACAACTTACTCCGTTCTCAAGGACAAAGGTTTCATCTGCCGGCAAATGATGACGTCAGAGTCATGTCTTTGAACAAGTATTTGGAGGAAATTTTCAAGCGAAAAAATCTGTTGGAGTCGACTTTGATACACGATTTCCTTGGCATTAATTGGGACGGAGCTGAGCTTGGATGGTTTTCGGGATACTTTGCATTTATGAAAACCTTATTCATGGCAAGGGTACCTGCCTTTCAACCAGAACCACCAGTTATTGACTGGGAAGACGCTTTTCACCCAGAATTCCCCTTCGAAACATACCTCTATTTGAGATCACTTCACCTTCAAGACTGGAGTATCGAAACCTTCGTCGAATTCATCCAAAATTACACTTTACAAACACCGGATTATGGCGGTAGCACACCCAACGACGAGGACGTGTTAGCCCCTGGATTACGAGGTCCTGTAGAATACCCCTATCACTACACCAAGAAACATCCTCATTTTACTCCCGGTGGCTACATAAACAGTCGTGCCCCAAGATACTACTATGCCGGTGAAGGAAAATTTAATT
This sequence comes from Ptychodera flava, assembly GCF_041260155.1. NCBI lineage: Eukaryota > Metazoa > Hemichordata > Enteropneusta > Ptychoderidae > Ptychodera > Ptychodera flava. Next base: position 2,747,622 of record NC_091944.1, on the reverse strand, counting down.
TTGAGTCCATTCAAAATATCCGTGATTGGCTGGTCAAACTCCACAGCGATCCTCCACGACGTGTTTTAGATATAGGAACAGGGAATTGTCATACCGCTTTTGCCTACGCTGATCTGTATCCCGAAGCTGATGTCATTGGTATCGACCTGTCGGCACCTTTCATAAGGTTAGTATATATTGCTGGCAAAGATAAATGTTACGACCTAGTTGAAAAATTATTACATTTGTCAATTTTTCTAATTATTACGACCTGGTTAATTCGACCTTTCTAGTTTTGATCAGGCAAAGTATGCTAGACTACATTCTGTGGTGGTGGTGTTAAGGGGGGTGGTGGCTTGACTAATTATCTGTTTACCGAAGCCAGAGATATGAAAGAGAGTTACTTCGCGATAATTAGTCTTAGTGGGTAGTCTGTCACGTAGACTACGTTTAAGGAATAATACAGGTGACTTGTTTGAAATCTGTTTGAAACAGTCTGTTTTGAATTTACTAGTATTTCAATTAAAAGTCGACAAACAAATGAGGCACCTCTATATTATTCAAGTTTCTTTGCTCTACTCCTAAAAATGTGTCAAAATGGTCTAGTTCCCTGACCCATTTGTACCGCTGGCTGTGCTGCTAACGAAAATAGGGACCCTATTTTCAGGCACCCTATTTTCATTAGCAGCGCAGCCAGCAGTAGAAATTGGTCAGGGAACCAGACTATTGTCAAAATGACGACTGATCGACTTGTCAACAAATCCTTAAACGCGAACTAACTGGTGAACCCAGGCTTTCTTATTTAATGCACTTTAGGCACTGGCCTCAACTTGTAGTCTATCCATGAAGCGAATGGCTTGAGAGTCTTCAGGAGTTTGCTTGTCGTGCCAACCCGCTTTAAGATACATATACATTCCATAGTAAAATAGGGCCACTGGGAACATTGTGGAGCATGCGCAGATTACGCGTACTGACTGAGTAGACAAGATGGACAATCGGCATTTTTTTAGGAGGAGAACCTGGCATGATATGCAGTGTCACATTTTGTTTGACAATGGAGACAGAAGCTGTTTTTGTGTTTTGATTTACATTGCCAACAATGTTCTCTTTTATGAGATTCGTGATCGCGATTATTCAAAGCTTTTTTTTCAGTCAATATACATGCTTCTATGCATTGTAATTTAAAGAACACACACCTTTGGCGAAATGGGCATATTCTCGGGTTACATATTCTATTAGTAACACAGATTCCGGATAATTATTTCATAGACCGATAGTCTGTCTAATATTGTCTTACAAAATAAATTCCATGACTACTTTTAAAGCTTGTTCAGACTTCATGTTCTTTCTCTATCTGTTGATCGCAAGGCCAATAAAAATGCGTGTTACTGGTAATATGCCTCCTAAAATTGGTGTAGGTTGATGGGGGATTTTTTTATTTCTATTTATCTTGGCTGAGACCCATAACAAGGGTAAAATTTAGAGATTAACTGGATTGTTTTCGAAATCTAAGGTCAGCAGCTTTTTGTAGGGTAGGTCCGGTTACCGGAAACAATTTTTTTTTTATTTGACCTGAACAGTTTTTTACGATTTGTAAGGATGAGATAGAATTAAAATTTATTCTCCTGATTTTCTTTTTTAGGAAAATTTATACACTTGCCATTGATTCTCATCGACATAATTGGCAGTACAAACCACAGTATGATAGAATTATTTTATTTTCCCCTTAGATAAGCTTATTATTGAAAGAGAAACATGGATCTATCATGTATTCACATTGATAAGACAGTTAGGAAATTGCATTTGAAGCCGTTCATGATATGATCAACGGATGATAATGTAACAAAGCTGTACATTACTATGGTTTATATTTAGTTTGAGGGGATCTGAATTACTACTTGTCCTTAATCTTGTCGTTTATAATCGTTTTCAGATTCTGTCGTCATTGGAAGTCTCAGAGAAATTCAACAAATGCCAAATTTTATAAGGCAAATGCGGAAAACACTCCCTTCCCATCTGAGTCGTTTGATGTCGTACATTTCACCTACGTCCTGCACGAAATGCCCGCCAAAAATAGTAGACAAATTTTACGTGAGGCGCATCGACTTCTGACACCAGGTGGCGCCCTTTGTGGGTTTGAAGGTAAGAAGCAGCAGGGGAGTGAATGGATCACCGTTATTGGAGAATCACCCAACCGACCTCCAAGCATCATCTTAATTTGTCACTGAAATGGGTCAATAGGGCACCCAAGGGGAGGGGGACCACATGGACGAGGGCCCATGCAACCAGATGGAGAGTCCCTTGCAAGGCCCACCACCCTTGGCAGTCCTGCTCTTGTAATCTGAATATCCGTTTAGAGAAATCTGTGCAACTGATGTACCTCAACTGACAGCATCCCACTGTGAATGATTTGACCAAAGAGATTCTTGCAGAAACGCCTGACCTGTTCCAGATAGTCAGCAGTTTATCGACCACGATATCAAGGTCCTCCAGCCAGCAATGCTCGTAGGCAACGAGCGGAGGGTTGAGGTCCTTGGTGACGCCCAAGATGAGTGGCTTGAGGTCAGTTATGACGCCAAAGATGAGTTTGAGGTCTATGATGCGACCTTTGTCTTCTCTACCTGGAGTGTGGAAAAGGAGGACTCGCTTGACATTAGTAACATAGAATTCGCTGATGGCATGTACGTATATTAGGGCTGGTGGACTGCCCCCTGATGCTCACATGACAGATGAAAGGGCAGCACCTCCACTTGTCACTCTCCCTCAGGGTGAGTTCATTTTGAAACTCGAGCTCCTGCGTGAGCAAAATGAAGGCGACTGGGTTGTCGAAGACAAGTTTGACCTGGTCCGTACAAGAGAAAAAAGGGGCAGGACGTCATCTGGGTCTCTCAGCAAAAAAGCCTGGTGGGGTAACAGAGATTGATATGTAATGCCTCTGCCTCCCTCAGAGACCCAGGCCCTGCCAACTTGGCCCAACTAAGAGAAGGTAACCTAAACTGCATGGCCAAGCAAGTCATTGAGGACTGTGAAGGCATCATGAGGGTTAGGGACTCACATCCATATGGTGCCAGGAAATACTGGAGTGGGAGAATGCACCACAGTTGACGATGTGGCCAAATTGGAATATATCCTCAAGAAGCCAATCATTCTGAGGGACATCTATGGCAAGGACATTTATAATAGTGAGAAGTATTGTAGGGGTGAAAATGGCAACCGTCACCTGTTAGAGCCCATATACCACTATGGCCACGCCAGGTCCAAAGAACTGCACTTTCTTCATACCAGAGAGCTCAACATCAACGAGGGGCGATGTGTGACAGGCCACCCAAGAAAGTACCCATAAAGTACCCATGGTGAGGTGTCAGTGCTCTGGCTATTGGGAGGTTGTGGCGATGTGTGGCAGGCCACCCAAGAAAGTACCCATAAAATACCCATGGTGAGGTGTCAGTGCTCTGGCTATGGGAGGTTGTGGCAATAGATAACTTAAAGTCGACCAGTTCTTACTCCAAGATGGCCGCACTTATCTCGGTTATTGAACCACTCTTTTTTGAGAGCGGGGATTTGGCCGAGTGGCTCTGTCTGTTGCTTCTCTGCAAGGTGATTGGATCCCGTATGTTGTGGGTTCCAGGTTCTGTGACTGCGCGAAAAAATTATGCTTCAAATCCAAGTTTGAGATCCCATAGCTCCCCGAATTGCCCCAGCCCAGTGGCATGATAAGGGTGAGCAGCTGTACATGCCCAAGGAACACGCAGCCTACCTCCCCAAGCCCAAACACAAAAGGCAACAAAAAGACCTCCTCAAAGCAGGGCAACATGCCAAGATGACCAGCTGACCTGATTGCAACTGAGCTACCTGAAGGGGAAGGGTTAGCAAAACCACACGAGCGATTGAGCTGTTGTGCTAGAGACATCTCCCTGCTGTTCACACCGACCCATTGTCTGACCAAAGAGATGAATGCCGGAGGGGTCAAGGCCAAGACCTATCATACCTTCTTTTGCTTGAGTGGTCAGACCGAGTGGACCCCAGAAAGGATGGGCCATAAGTACATCCCCCACCTGATCATCTGGGTTGAGATCTGTACCATGCCCTGGCCAATTCTGGAGACCTTCCTGGACTGGCTCTACTACATGGTTGTCCAAGTTATCTGCTGTAGCGACCAGGGTCAGCTGCCGCTGATTGCTGGTGAGATGCAGCAAGAGTGGCTGCATCGGAAGGCTTAGTACTACAAGGAAGTGGAAGTTGACCATCCAGCTAAGGACTTGACCCTCAAGGCCCTCAAATGGAGTATCTGCCTCCAGCCTGACAAAGTCCTGTGCCAAGAGATGCCAAAGGCACTCCCCGCTGCCAAGGGTGAGATTGTTTTGTTGAGAACTGGAAGCCTGGTGACCTGATATTGACCTAGTGACAGAAAGTTTGCAACCGAGCACAGGAGCAGCTATTCCAGCACCACAAGGAGTGCTTTCAACACACCTCTGTGCCCCATCTATACAGGGCACCTCGGTTATGCCCTTACGGTCCACTCTAGCCAGGGCCTTACCATTCATGATTCCCAAAAGGTCTGGATTGTCGACGACCATCTCCGGTGGTCGAACTTTGCCTACCTGGCCATGTGCCGGGTTGAGCACCAACATCAGCACCTTGACAAAGTAACCACGCCCGGGCCACATCTTCAGGGACCTTTGCAGCTGAAGCAAGTTTTTTGATGGCTGCCAAACTCTTTCCAGCGCTGGGATTGTGCTTTATTTACGGATCTTGGCTAAGTGAATCTACAATTTTTTTGCAGCAGCTTTTCCCGCAAATCTTGACCTCCCGGACTTTCAACCACGCCCACCTGTTATGCCCCAATGGCCCTTACCTGAGGTATATTGTAGGCGATGACTCTATTTAAATGGAGAGCCTGCAGCAAGGCAAGCGAGCGTGGTTGGCCTTCCCAGAGGCTCTCCATCTACCTGCATGGGTCCTCGTTTATGTGGCCCTCCTCCCTAATGTGCCCTCTTGACCCACTTTCATTGACAAATTAGGATGGTGATGGTGGGGGATGTCGGTTGGGTAATTCTCAAATAAAGCAAGATGATGCTTCATGGAGCGGTTGGGTGATTCTCTAATAAAGGTGGTCCATTCACTCCTGCTGCTTAAGAGGCATTTCTTAGGACCAGTGTCGCAATGTCTGTATAAAGTATACTATATGATTGGCAATTTTATCCTCTGTACTTTTTGAGCTGCCCAAAGATTGTTCCGTCAGAACATTTTATACCCGAATCGGTCACCACCAGCCCACTACGAAGAAAAAGGATTATAGTGGGCTAACGTTGACTATTTTCTTAGATATAATATATGAAGTACATCAGCTAGGCTCATCGCTCTGGATTTCATTTCTCACACACGTTGATGATATAAATCATTTAATTTTATGATAGACTCGTGGTTTCCCTGTTTTCAGACTCTGTGGATTAACAAGTGTACCTGTTAACTACAGATACATGACATGTCAACATGACCTCGAAATCGTTCCTCATGTTCTTCCCTCTCTTCAATCTGTATTTCAGTTCCATACAGATACAATCCCTTCATCCGTAACATGGCCATTAAGATGGCTACGGGGGGAGTTGACTGGAACAGCCCAGAACCAGAAAACGGACCCGAACCATTCATGAAAGAGTATCAAAGCTTGGCTCTTCCATTTGCCATGCATGACATTGGATTTGTTAATCTAACAGAGATTCCTTACTCTTACATGGACCACATCTACATGGCGAAGAAACCTTTCACTGATCAAATTAAGGTCGCAGATATCGAGGTGCAAGACAAAACGGAACTGTGAAGTTGGCAAATCTATGGAGACACACAGACATACAGCCACGAACAATTTGACAGAAATTTCTCATGCTATGAAAGGAATGAAACATTTGTTTGTAGTTATTCGATAGTTTTTCTCCAGCTTCACTGTCGGTGTCTGTTTCATGCACAGCTTTTGTTCGCTCTATCATGATATTTAAAAGCTACACAGTAACTATACATTGTCCAACAGAAGTAACAATTTAAATAATACTTTGACAAAAAGATATAACAAGATGACATATATTCGGATCTTGGCTAGATTGTGGAAGGTGCTCCTTCTTATTGATGGCACCTGTGTAAGGTTGGAAGTCCCCTCAAAATGACCGTAAACAAACAAAAGAAATAAAGAGGATAGTTGAAGAGGCAGAATAATGAAAGGATCAGGGACACGATATTAAAACTTGATAACAAGGAATAAATGTCTTTTTTACTATAAAAATTAGATTAAGTAGCAGCCTAATCCTTAAAATGGCAAGTCGGCGAAATGAAGATCATCTTTGACTTTTAATCAAGTCCTGGTACATGAAGCACTGCATATTTATCCAAGAAGACATGGGAGAATAGAATTTTCTGTCGGGTCTGGCGATTTGCTTATAAAATGTTATGTTGAGAAGAAAGTAAAGTTCTGGATTTGAGTGTGTTTAAATTACGGCGGTACCTACGCTTCACACGGTACTTTATTGTAAATATAAACTGTAATTTTTTTGACAATAATATTTGTAAGAGATTTATTTCTCAAAAGCAAACTTTCAATTCTGTACGTTATTTTGGGTAAACTCTTTTAAAAAACTTTTAACAAAATAAAAATTAACTTTAACTTCAAACAAATTGTTTGTTTCTCAAGAGTATTTTTATTTTGCATGGTAAAACAGAAGTAAAATTGTGCACGAGTACCAACTCAAAACTCGTTTAAGATTGTTCTGAGCACGAACTGTGTTTTATCATGGATGAATATAACATTTTTGTTCTTAGAGCAGCACTAACTCTTTTTTTATCTTTTACTTAAAATTCGCCAGGAGTTTCAAATCGATCGTGCCTTACGAAAAATATAATATTCTTGAAAAGTACAAAGCAACTTAAATAATTAACAAAATGTCATTATTTTTTTAAAAACTTCTACAAATTCACTATCTTTTTGTAATTCTTTCTTAACCTTATATCTTACAACACACTCCTGTCTGAAAAGTACATCTATGGGTACTTTCCCATCCCCAAGCCAATATTATATATGAATGAACCATTTTCCTAACAAAATAAAGTTTAATCACTTCTCCATTGAATTTTTGTCAACATTCGTCAAAATACAGTTTTACTTAAAAAATTTCAAATGATAATTGATATTTTACCCAAAGACGTTTCGCCACTTGACATTCCATAAATTTATGTTCCAAAGAATCAGGAACCTGACATGCATGACAATTCACAGAATTGATTTTTTTCCAACAATACATGGTACTAACCTATGTAGCAATTTCCATTGAAATTCTCTTAATTTATTTTCTCTTTTACATAAATAAATATTCTCCTAAATCATCTGACTGTGAACAAGGGTTTTTAGGTTTTTTACTCCTAGTGATGCATACCATTTATCGATGGCAAGTTTATCAGTGTTAGAACATTGTTGCTGTAGGAGAATACGATAGATGGATTTACAAGTGATTTTGTCTATTGGAATAAATTGACCATCTGTGTATAAACCATAATGCAAATTCTCTCTTAAAATTGACTTGTAAAAGGTATGATATTTCTTACACCACCTTTGCGTTACATTTCGTTTTGCAATGACATTATTACTTGCTATGTACCAGTCATTTAAAACTCTGACATAAAAATTAGGTACTAATGACGATACATTTCTTGGTAAAGAATTCCAACATCGGTTTTGTTGTAGTAAATCACATGACTCATCGATAGGAAAGTAATGCCATGGTACTGCAGCCCAAATGCTGCCTTTACTAGAAACCGATCTCTTTACCAAGATGGCATTGATAGCACGAAGTTGTTTATCAACATTGATGCTCTTGACACCACCCTTGTGGCAGTCTTTTTCAAGTGTTGTTTGTTTAATTGGACGTTTTCTTTTGATAAAACCATCAACAAGTTTTGCACTTTAGCTTTCACTTCATCGGGTATACCGATTACTAAATCTAAAAACAGAATTTGCGAAATACCTAAGACTTTCACAATAACAACTCTCCCATAAAATGTTAAATTTCTTCTGCCCCATGTATTTAAAACATTTGCCACCTTTTTCATTTTATTTGACCAATTTAAATCTTTGCATTTTTCAGCATTTTACCCAAAATAAACTCCAAGGGTTTTCACAGGTTCATTTGTCCATTCAATCCCATCCACCTTATCAGTACAGTTTCTATTTTTACCCACCCACATCGCTGTCGACTCTTGACTACTCATTTTAACCCACAGCAATAACATTTTAAAAACATTTTAAACATTTTAACATTCTAAAACATTTTAAAGACATTTTTAGTAACATTTAAAACAATCTTAATAAAGCCCTTATCTTTCACAAAAATTGTCGTATCATCAGCTAGTAAAGGGGTTTTCGCAGAGTTGTTATTTGGAATAGAAATACCAGAAATCTGCTTGTGTTGTCTAACTTTACATGCAAGAACTTCTCTCACAAGTAAAAATAGTAATGCAGAGAGAGGACAAGCCTGTCGTACCTCTCTCTGAAGTGAAAAATATTCAGAATTCCAACCTTTATACGAAATGCTGCTAGAAATGTTGGTGTATAACACTTCTCCCATTGAATAAAATTGTGACCAAAATTAAACCTTTTCAATACGTCAAATATAAAATTTCAGTTCACACTGTCAAAAGCTTTTTCATAATCAATAAACAAAATTGCAACCTCAAAGTTGTTCTTTTTTGTATAGTGCAGAATATCAGATTTTCGCCAATATAACATCCTTTCATGGAACCAGTTTGATTGAATATATGCATGGTCACCCATTCATACATGTCAAACAATATAAGTAGTATCTCGTATCAAACAAAATTCATGAAAAATGGGCGACTTTGTCCCTTTAATGATTAATATTTAAAGAAATCTTACCTTTTGCATTTTACGAGTTTACCTAAAAAAGAATAGATTTTTTTTGAAGAATTAAAGTGCTTACCTTGAAACTAAATTAGGCAAAGTATGTTAGAGTTGTACCCACGAAAATTAGAGAGTAGTGTACGCCAAAATTAGAATTTTATCCACCAGAATTAGAGTTTTGTTCTCGTTATACGAGTTGTGCCAATTAAAAGCAAAGCTGTCTTGTAAAAATTAGAAAGTTGTTCCGTCAAAAATACATCAAACAAAATTTAAGCTTGTTGAAAATCTCATAAACGTTAAAGATATTGTCGAGAAAAATAGGAGTTTATATTTCATGTAATGTAATTGCACTGACGTGTAACATGCGTAATGGCCGCCGTAGTAGATACATCTTACGAGAAAGCTTTTGTATACACTAGAGAGGTTTAGTTACACGTAATTACGTTTGATCAGTACGCGTAGCGTCTTTGTCACGTGATAACCAGACGTCGCGTACGTATAGCACAGACGTTCGGAACGTCAAAAAACACTTCTACACGTAGTCATAATTACGTTGTAGTATTTTTGAGATTTTCTCAGTGATTTCCACGAATTTAGACAAGCAAACTCAAAAGGTGTCATTGTAAATTAGCAAACACCTTTGATATCAGAATATTTCGTAGAGTTTGCAACTGTACAAGGAGTACTTGCCATAATTTCCTTACATGAACGAAATGTTGTAGTCGCATTCCACTTTTTGTCTGACGCCTCCAAAAAGAATTCTCTAAACCACATAAATAACTGTATAAAAGAAAATCGGCCGACTTAAGGTAGTTCAAGGGTACAGCGAGCTACTATAAGAGTGGTCCTTACGTATCAAAATTAATTTTTCTTATAAATTACACAAATTTCGCTTGTTTCTGAGAAAAATATGCAGCAAAATAATCGGGAAAGCACAACTCAACCTCTCTATTCACATGTGAGCACGGATACGCCACTGCGCGCCGTAAGACGTACACGTAATTAAGTGTAACTAAACCTCTATTATTGTCTTTTCCCGGGCGGGGATTTTCCCATTTCTATGTTTTCGACTCTTGTAAAGACGTCACCGCGAGCAGACATACTTCTTGCACCAAACAGACACAATGACTCCCACTCATGAAAATTTGCGTTGACCCTGTGCTAGGCTTTTTTCTCGAAAAAGATAAATTTATTCCGACAAAGTTGCAAATAAACCAAATCTACATAATTGTGAATGTGCCAAGCAATTGAACAAACTTGCAAAGCAACTTGTCGAGAAAATATCAGTCATTTGACTAAAAGAAGATAAAGAGCAATATAAAAAAATACCATCTCATCATATAAGTGCCCAGAGTTATCATCATATAAGTCCCCAGTGCCCAGACAGAAAGATCCGCCACTGTAGAGAGCGCCCTCGAGCGACGGATCATTTAGTCTACCCCTGTGCAATCTTGTGTCCAACTTTTTTGTTTTTACGTGGTCATTTGATGTTCAAACATTCATCTTATCCCTGTTGTAGCGAAAAGCGACTTTCCAGAGACCAGTTTAAGTTCGCTACACTTTGTAAATATGCTCTTGGATAAGCAGTTTCAGAGTCTGGAATATACATTGGCAAACGCATTTAATAGAAGGCAAGTATTGAGTTTTAAGATCAAACTGAGAATTTTGCGCAGCATCTCTGACAGCGAAGCTAAAGGATAGTTAGGGACTGGTAAGGTTCTTCGGCCTTGAGCTGGATTCATGGGGTCACCCTGTTTACAGTTTGACTCTGGTAAAGGGGGAGTCCACCATGTTTTTGAAATGCTCAGTTGGAGGGTCAGTGTGTTTTTTAAATTACAGAACGGGCTCGTACTTGCCTAACGTACATCGTATAAGCCACGAATTTAATCATTTTTTATTTATTCGTCACAGTTCTTGTAAAGTTTCATTGTCTCTACGATATTGTTGTTGATATGATTCTTTATCTAATGAAACAATACGTCAATCCTTGATTTACATAAATATACATAAGCTTCAAACAAAAAAAGAGAAGAAATGTATCCACGTTTACATGCTCATAAGTCAGAGATGTGACGGGGAGCTAGAAATAACTAAATTATATGAAGGTAATATAAATCTGGTTCCCAAAAGAACAGTAACTTAGTCTTAAATACAAATGAAAAAAGTATAGTGGGCAAAACTAAGACAAGAAAATTTAAAGCCCCAGTGCTGCTAACTTTCGATGGTTTTTTCCATTATTTTTATTTTATAAATCAATTGCAACTTCTTATTCTACTCCCCAAAGAATGTTGAAACACCCACTATTTAGCTTGTCAACTTAGCGTCTATATGTATAAAATGCATGAATATTGTTTACATTTGACTTCTAGTCCGGACCAGAAGTCAGTTTTCAACAATAACAATGCACTTTACAACCATAGGGGCTGATTTGACAAGCTGGATACTGTGTACATCAACATTCTTTGTGGAGAAGAACAAGGAATTATGGTTCACATACAAAATAAAAATGGTGAAATTATCATCAAAAGTTAGCAGCACTGGGGCTTTAATATTTCTTGATATTGAAAGATTGAGGGTATGCTTGAACTGTGTTCGATGTGAAATGTTCCTAATGGAAAGTGGAAGCCTATTCCAGATTTTAGCACCGTGATAACTGAAAGAGAATTGACCAGGGCGAAGTTTGCATTTTGGTAATAGAAAAGGACGAGTTAGAAACTGATCTAGTGGTATATGTGTGAGTAGGCAAGGAAAATAGTCATTGGCGCTATGGGGTAGATTACTTGACAAAAGTTCATAAATGAAAATCCCAATCTGATATTCAAACTGATTGTAGATGTTCAAAATATTCAGTTCCTTAAAGATTTGTTCACCGGGAGTAGTTGGTGACCTAAAGGTAACAATTCAAACTATCTTTTTTCAAAGTTTGTGGATAGGGAGTAAAGCTGTATAGTATGTACTTCCCCATATCTCCAGACAGTATGAAATATGAGGAAGAATGTGTTTTGCAACTGTGACAGTCTAAGTTTTTCTAATAAACCAATTTTAGGACTAATTTTTGTACAGACTTTATGAATGTGATGTTTCCAGGACAAGTGGCTGTCAATCTCTACTCCAAGATGTGAAACATGCTCAACGTTACTAATCTCATTTGAATCGATACAAATCTGTCCGTTTCTAACGTAAGAACGATGATAAATAGAGAAAATAGCATAATTTGTTTTGTCCTGGTTGATGGTCAAACTATTTTCTGAGCACCAGTTCACAATGTTGTTAAATTCAACGTTGGTATCGTTGATATCAAGCGTGTTACTTGTGAAGGAGTGGAAAAATTAGAGTCGTCAGCGAAGAGGTTGGAAGCGAAGTACGACGTACAATCTGGGAGATCATTAATGTAAATAAGGAAAAGAATGGGACCCGTCCTAGAATTGATCCCTGAGGAACACCGTAGCGAATGGGAGTTAGAGTTAAAACGTAATTACATGTACGACATATTGTTTTTTATTATTTAAATAGCTCTTGAACCAATTGGTAGTTGTTCCTTGAATGCCGAATAGATGGAGTTTGTCTATAAGGATCTTGTGATCAGTAGTGTCAAAAGCTTTCCTTAGATCTAAGTAGATTTCAAGCACAACATTGCCGTCGTCAAGATTGCCATATTGGTGGGAGTTTGTGCTTATCTAAAAATGCTTGTTGATGATTTTTACAAAAATTTTGCGCAGTTTAGGAAGAACTGAAATTAGCCGATAATTGTTAACGTCATATGGGCACCCCTTTTTGTGAATTGAGAGAATCGGGAAAAACATAATGCTGTAGAGAAAGGTTAATGATATGAGACAAGGGTTTTGAGATAACCACAGCAGTATCAACCAGTAACCGAGCAGAAATGTTGTCATGTCCAGTTGACATGGCAGTATTAAGGCACAAAATCTCATTGATTACATCTTCAGCTGTTACTTGATGAAAGAAAATGCTAGTGGAATGGGGTGTTTTGTGAAAGTCTCTGTGGCTAGTACTGCTTGTGATTTCATCAGTTAAGTCACTACCAATATTTAGTATAAATTGACTTCTTTAACCCTTTGTGATCCATGGTTTGCTGCACTTGTCCCAGTGACCAAATGGACAAAGCCAAAGGCGTCTCCACTTAGTGATTGGTTGCCGTGTACGCTGTGAGTTCGAACCCAATTGAAAACTTACTGTAATCACACTACATTGATACAGTGACTTTTTTAGAATGAGAAAAATGGCGTGATATTTTTCGTTCTCATTGATGTAAATATTTTCCTTTCTGTCAAAGGTTTTCAAGTAAAAGGTAATTTTTGCATGAGTAAAACGATAGTTTACAAAAGGCACATATTGTCATTATAAGCTGTGTTTTATGGTTTCAACGTTAAAGGAAATGGTCCTCTCAGACACTGTGCACATCAGATTTGGTTACAACTTATAAAAGTAGCTCTCCACGACTTCTCAGGAATGTACTTGTATGACTGTCAGCAGTCTAATTACCCACTGAAGTTGTTGATTTAATGCTGGTCTCTCTTTGATATTAGTGATTGACATCCACTTATGTACAGCAGTTCTGGATATCTGATTATTCATACAAAGTGTGGAATACGTTCCAAAGCAAATTCAAAATACTGTATCCCAAACTTGAAAATTGAAAATTTGAAATTCCTATATTTGGTGAACCAATTGCTGGCTCAAAGGAATTGTTCGAAAAACACCATAATGACCACGAAAAGTTTGTGGAAGCATACATGTTTTTACGCCGGGCGACTTGTCATCAACTGAAAATACACAGAGTTGCACAGCCAGATTGGAAAAGGGTATACAAGTTTCATACTGGAAAGCTGAATTTATATGTGACTGACTATAGCGGAAAGAAAAAGGAACGAGAAGAAAGTCATGACACGTAAAAAGAAAAGTAAAGAAAATGACGCTTCTATACGGTAAAACGCCCCGTTAGTACTCAAATTTGATCGATTACTTAACATTGTAATGTGGCCAGGGGATAAATATTCTTCAGTAGCTATAGTAAAATGCTACATTGTACTGTTCGGTAGACATCAACATTTCACACTTTTTATAGGGGGGTTGATCTAATTAAAGGAATTTCCTTTCTTGAGCTTATGCAACAATCTGGGACAGTAGGAATTCCCTTTCTTGAGCTTATGCAACAATATGGGACAGTCTCTGACTGGATAGGAATCAAATCTTGTACTTAGATTCTGTTTGGAAATGGCCAGAACTGATTATACTTTTGGTAGTTGTGGCTGATTTTATAATCATTGGTTAAGATGACAGTATGACAGATGGCAGTATCATTTTAATGAATCTTGTTAAAGACGTTAAGCAATGAACCATATGAGAGATTCCAAGGTCATGTAGATTGTTATCATGTTAGCACTACACATTTCTGTATTAAATGAACTTTTCTTATCAGGAATCTCTCTCTCTCTCTCTCTCTCTCTCTCTCTCTCTCTCTCTCTCTCTCTCTCTCTCTCTCTCTCTCTCTCTCATATAAAATATATATATATATATATATATATATATATATATATATATATATATATATATATATATATATATATATATATATATTATATATATATATATGAGTCATTTCAAATTTACCCTTCTCTGGCTTTGCATCATTCATAAGATTGATCCTCATTACCAATAACTGATTCCTAAGTTGGTGACTTGTGTGCGAGGCCCTGTAGAATCCCGCGGGATCCTTAGGTTGAAAGGTTAGGTGATGAGTTTAGCCGCCTTACTCACCATCAACGCACAACGAATGAAAAGCCCCATCTAAGAGTCAGGACCGCCCACATTGGACCGACTGATCCATTAGCTCAGTTGGTAGAGCATCCGTAATGTCTACGGGGGGTGTGGGTTCGAGTCCCGCATGGGTCACTTTTCATTCAACACTGTATATATATATATATATATATATATATATATATATATATATATATATATATATATATATATATATATATATATATATATATATATATATATATATATAATTGGCTGTTTAGTCTATAGGGTTACAGGGAGTGTTCTAACTTAACAAGAATGTCGGGTTTCATAATTCGAAGAATATTGAAATAAATTTCGATCTCCGTACCATGCAAAAATACTTGAAACTATTGCGTTCGTTGATATATTAAAAGAAGTTCCTTCTTGGAGCACCCCTAAAAAATATTGTACAATCGGCCTCAAGTTTATCATCTCCTTCCTTTCGAGAACGATAATGCTCTGTTTTTTTGTTTTTTATTTGTTTTTTGTCCAGGACATTCCTTTCAACTCTCTTCCCATTTTTTGGTTATTGCCAGAATGTCCTTTGTGTGTAAAGCAGAGTTCTTTAGAAGGCCAGTGATGGCACTGACGAGGCGGGGCCATGTGTAAGTTACCGGTTCCATGAACCATTTCTCGCAAAGCATCATGGTATTTGTGCATGGCTGATACCCTTGACGATACATCCGTTGCTGATCGAAACACGAGGCACCAAACTTTGGCAGTATGAATCATATTCAAGTACACAGCTAGAAAACTACAGGCAGATTTCAGGACATGCCTGTAACAGGGTCTGTGCAGTACCTGTCTGATGCGACCTGCGACTTCAAAACTGCGACCTGCGTCCTACGGGTTTGAAACATGCGACCTGCGACTTCGGCATTTAGACCTAGGTATTAGGTGTAGGTAGATATTGGCGAGGGCGTAAACACCCGGGGGTAACTCCATAGCTAATAGTACGGGGGGCTCCTCACGAACATGGAAACCCAAACAGTTGTGATACCAGTTTTGAGCAAAACAACCTACCCTTTCTGATACCATACAATATAATAATCTAGGGGTACCAGGGGTACCAACAGTCCAACCGACAGATCGGAAATTTTGATGGTAGATCTGGGATGTAGATACATGGGTTTCCAGTGTTGACAGCATGATTTTTTTAACAAATGTTAGTTTGTGTTTAAAACCGGACCCTTTCTCATACCAACACCTCGTGAAAAGTATACCCTTTCTGATACCAAACTGTGCAAAAAAACGACTCCTTTCGCGCGGACCGTCCCCGTATAGCCATCAATGGGAGTTACCCCCCGGGCGTAAACAACATGCCTGACTTCAAAAGTATTTTAACCTGTTAATTTTTCTAAAAAATGATCACAAAGTTGTGCAATGTAATATGCCCCATCCAGTGAGGTTCAGATTCAGTTCATCTCTGGAGTGTTTCAGCCCCCAGTCAAGTTATGATTCTCGTAAATTTGAAAACAAGATCTGAGATATTTCTTTATGAGTATCGTAAAATGAGGGCTGAAACTCTTCAGACATGAAATTGAATCTGAACCTCATTGGATGGGGCATATTAAACTGCACAACATGGTGATTTTTTGAGAAAATGGGTGAAATACCTTTGCAGTCAGGCATGTTGTTTACGCCCTCAACATCAAAACCAAAGCTATCGTTTTGGTGTCAAAGCCATCAGAGTACATTACAGCAGCTATCGTTTCCCTACAAATCTATCCTGCACGGTGTCAAAAGGCTTTTTTCTTTCATCCCTGGTATACCACTGTTGGTATACCAGTGTTCTCAGACCTGTTAAACCTTTGTATACAGGCATTCTGTGGGCCTTGAATGAAATTCTGTGAAGTGTGGTTTGCTCTGTATGCTCGTATGATAAATAAAGTTATCCTTTATTTGACTTAAAATTTAAATGGTTTTATTGCTTCTTTCTGTGTGTCTGTCTGTCTGTGGGAACGATTTCTCAAAAACGGTTGACTGTATGTATGATCACAGTCACAGTCACATCTCCTCGCAGGCAGGCCCACAGTCGATCTGCGACTTACAAACTGCGAGATAAATAATGTCTAGGGCTGGGTGGGGTGCATGGTCACCGAATCGAAGTACAACAACCACAGAATACTTCTTTAGGCCTAAACTAGGTCATTTCGATCGGTGAACTTGAATAGCCACCACTTTAGGAAACAACATATAGGCCTATAACAACATGCTTGTTGAATTAGGCCTATCAAAACAAATTCTATTCATGAAAATCGGTGATCAGTTGAGCATTGTCCCTTTGAAACCGGACTTTGAAAGCAACCGAACAATTGTAGGCCAACACAGCCACAGTTACGAGTGTTTAGTTACATAGCGGCCGCCGTGTAATGTGCATAGAAAAAGAGATGTTTAGTTACACGTAATTACGTTCGAGCAGTACGCGTAGCGTCTTTCTCACGTGATAACCAGACGTCGCGTACGTGTAGTACAGACGTTCCGAACGTCAAACAACACTTCTACACGTGTAGTATTTTTGATATTTTCTCAATGATTTCCACGAATTTAGACAAGCAAACTCAAAAGGTATCATTGTAAATTAGCAAACATCTTTGATATCAGAATATTTCGTAGAGTTTGCAACTGTACAAAGAGAACTTGCCATTATTTCCTTACGAGAACGACTTCAATGTTGTAGTCGCATTCCACTTTTTGTCTGACGCCTCCAAAAAGAATTCTCTAAACCACATAAATAACTGTATCAAAGAAAATCGGCTGATTTAAGGTGGTTCGAGGGTACAACAAGCTACTATAATAGTGGTCCTCACGTATCGAAATTCATGTTCTTTAAAATTATACGAATTTCACATATTTCTGAGAAAAATATGCAGCAAAATAATTGGGAACGCAAAACTAAACCTCTCTCTCTATTCACACGTGAGTACGGATACGCGTACGCCATAGCTCTGCACACAGCCTAGACTCTCCACAGTCGCTGTGCCTTGTTTTGTGCGCGCCGCGATGGGCCTGCATTCGAAGGCTGTGCAGCTGTGAGCACGCGCTGCCAGACACAGCGACTGTCGGTTCTTGCAAGTGTATGAATATTCATAAGGGTAGTGACGTCAAAAGAAACACCTATCTAACTGGGCGGAGAGAATATATACTAGTAGCTGGTAGACCTATATACGCGGTATGTTTTTTATTTTTCATTTTATTTGGCTATGCTACCTGTCATTTTTGTTTTGATTAACGGATGTATGGAGTTCTATAAAGTACCCGGATCAGGCAGAAATCCGACCGGTCGCTTGCAAGAACGTCCAGACCCTGGGATTCGCGTCGCGCCTCTGAAGGGCGCGCGCGTGTTCCAACAGGGAAGAACGCCAATCACAGGGTCTCTGCCAGACTACACACAGCCCTGCCATGCAGAGCTAGCGTACGCCACTGCGCGCCGTCAGACGTACACGTAATTACGTGTAACTAAACCTCATTATAACACGCCACATGCTCATTCCGTGTCGCGATTCGCCAGAATACGTCACGTGACGAGAAAATAGATACCTCTAGTCCCCACCGGATCGTCAAAAGTGACGTCAGAGGGTATTTTTTGAAAAGCTATTCCCCTAGGGAAATAGTTTTGACCAAATTTGGAAAAGTGCCCGGTCACGTGACCGTCACGGGCGGAGTGTCGTCTGCAGCTTTGCAACAATGGCGGGTGACTGGAACGTGATGTGCGTCCGGGATAGGTGACGACACATTCTCTAAAACAGATTTTCCAACATTTTCCAACATTCCAACAGCGTAGGAACTTGAACAGCTCATCGACGGAAAAGATTAAAGTGCAACTAAGGATGTCGCTAGGTATGCTTCGAATATTTTTTGAAAGAAAGTAGTACCACGTACAACTGAAACCGCTGTACATCGCTCAGTAAACTTGTCACAATGGATTGTTGCAGTGCAAAATATCAAAACACATTAAAAACTATACAACAATACAACATGAGCATGTGGTGTGTTATAAAACACCTATAGCCTGGTCTTTATTCGGGCTATAGCGCCCGTCTATTACCCCTCGTGGCCGTGTGTTACCAGAAACACATCGATATACCCCTCGGCCTACGGCCTCGGGGAATAGCGATGTGTTTCTGGTAACACACGGCCCCTCGGGGTAACAGACATGCGCTATAGCCCTCATGACCAGGCAATAGGTGTTTATTATAACACGCCACATGCTCATTCCGTGTCGCGATTCGCCAGAATACGTCACGTGAC
Source organism: Ptychodera flava (assembly GCF_041260155.1). NCBI lineage: Eukaryota > Metazoa > Hemichordata > Enteropneusta > Ptychoderidae > Ptychodera > Ptychodera flava. The sequence continues at coordinate 2,728,688 of NC_091944.1, read as the reverse complement.
GAGAAAATAGATACGTCTAGTCCCCACCGGATCGACAAAAGTGACGTCAGAGGGTATTTTTTGAAAAGCTATTTCCCTAGGGAAATAGTTTTGACCAAATTTGGAAAAGTGTCCGGTCACGTGACCGTAGTGTCGTCTGCAGCTTTGCAACAATGGAGGGTGACTGGAACGTGATGTGCGTCCGGAATAGGTAACGACACATTCTCTAAAACAGATTTTCCAACATTTTCCAAGCTTCCAACAGCGTAGGAACTTGGACAGCACATCGACGGAAAAGAGTAAAGTGCAACTAAGGATGTCGCTAGGTATGCTTAGAATATTTTTTAAAAGAAAGTGGTACCACGTACAACTGAAACCGCTGTGGAAACATCGCCCAGTAAACTTGTCACAATGGATTGTTGCGGTGCAAAATATTAAAACACATTAAAAATTATACAACAATACAACATGAGCATGTGGTGTGTTATAAAACACTATATAGCCTGGTCTTTATTCGGGCTATAGCGCTCGTCTATTACCCCTCGTGGCCGTGTGTTACCAGAAACACATCGCTATACCCCTCGGCTACGGCCTCGGGGAATTGAGATGTGTTTCTGGTAACACACGGCCCCTCGGGGTAATAGACGGGTGCTATAGCCCTCATGACCAGGCAATAGGTGTTCACTATGCCCATTACGCGGCGGCCGCTATGTATCTGAACACTCGTAACTAACTGTGAACACAGCTGTGTCATCGAAACTCATCTTTTTCCTAAATGACACCACCTATCACTGATATTAATACAATACAATACTTTATTGCTCAACAACACACTCAAGGAGTGCGGTAAGGCAAAAATTACAAAACTCAGCAAACACTGGATGAAGCTGCTGCTGGGGGAGGAACTAAAGTACAAGAAATAAATTTGGCAAGAGGTAGTTTATCTTTGTGAGTAAAGATATATATGAACTTTTCTCTGTCATTCAAATCAAGAAAGCCTGGATTATACAAACTTGTGGATGAAAATAGACCATCTCGATACGTTCTGTATTTTGGACATTCTATAACAAAGTGAAATTCATCCTCAACTAAAGACTTACAAAACTTGCAGAATCTTTCATTTGCAGGAACTTTAGGAGTTGACCTTCTACCCAGTTCTATTTGTAGGTTGTGATCCGAAATTCTTAGTTTTGTCAGCCACCTCCTATAGGTAAAAGATCTTATATCTAGCAAGTCACTTTCAAATTCAAATTTTGTCTTAAAAAGTCTGTAAGTTCGGAGCTTATTCCTCTGCATTCCACACTTCCTTTTATCATTATGAATGTTTTTCAGCCATGTTTGTTCATAAGTTTCACATAAACTATCATATACACTATTAACTGTGGAATTAATATTGCAAACACAAGACCATATATCGCTCCCACTGTGAGAGTTCAATATGCTTTGTATATAATTATACCAATCTGAATTCAACCTGGATGTATAAGCAGATCTCAATAAGATGTCATCTGATAAAACCAAACGATGCCAGTATTTGAGCATGTGTTTTATCACCATAAAGTGTATTGGATATCTACCCAGCTCTCCAACAACACCATCAGACGGTGCATATTTAGAGACTCCTAGGATAAATCTATAATAAGAAATACTAACATCATTGAGAAAGTTACACTTGTCATTAATTTCATGTCCCCATGTTTCACAGCCATATGTCATAATAGGAACAATTAAACTATCAAAGAGTGATAATGCAACTTTTACAGAAAGTGAACCATTTTGAAGGCCCTTACGAAGGCTGAAAGGAGCTTTCATTGCCTTCAATTTAAGATTGTGAAAATTACCTTTGAATTTACCATTTGGGGTAATGACAAAACCAAGGTAACAGTACTCTTTCACTAAGTCAAGAGTCACTCCATTGTAAGTGAGTGTAACTCCTTTTACAAGATGATTACTTTTGTTGAACACAATAACTTTCGTTTTCTTTATGTTAATAGTTAATTTCCATTCACGACAAAAACTATGAAGTTTATCTAAGCAGCTTTGTACGCCTGTTTCAGATCCTGAAATCAATAAAAGATCATCAGCATACATTAGACAATTGAAAAGGAGTTTACCAAGTTTGATAGGACAGTCCTCACTGGAACCAAATGTATTGGGAAGATCATTTATAAAAATATTGAACAAAGTTGGACTTAAATTACACCCTTGCTTAACTCCTAAATTGGAGTCAAATTCTTCAGTAAAGCAATTGTTACTTTTCACACAATACTTAATGTTGTTGTACATGGACTTAATTAAGCTATAAAAATTACCATTAATGCCATATTTCTGTAATTTCCAAAGTAAACCTGTACGCCAAACCCTGTCAAATGCTTTCTGAAAATCTACAAAACAACAATATAGGTACCTACGACTGGGACTATAGCTTGACTGAGAAAATTTCGCATAGACATGCTGATCAATAGCTGAACGCAAAACTAAAAGATTATCTGCAGTTCTCCTCTTTGCTCTGAAACCAGACTGAAATGGCGAAAGAATACCATTGCTATTAAGAAAGTTTATAAGCCTATTATTCAACACAGAGGTAAACAGTTTTGCAAGGCAACTATTTATAGAAATCCCTCTGTAATTTGACGGATCACATGTATCACCTGATTTGAACACAGGGACCAAATATGCTTTTTTCCAAGCATTTGGAAACGTTCCTGATCTGAGGATGACATTGAATAATGAACACAATGGAGTAAGTATGGAAGAACCACCATATTTTAGCATTTCATTAAAATACCATCGACACCTGGGGATTTCCCCGATTTTAATTTACGCAAAGCTTTTAAAATTTCTGATACTGTAAATGAGGAATTAAGAATAAAACTCACATCATATTCATTGGCCGCTTCCATTTTGTTAATTCAGAAAGAATACGTTTAGAAACATTATCAGTTTCTTCACAAGAAAAATTACCCAACTGCTTAAAGTGAGAAAACCATTCACTAGGAGAAATAGACGAGTCTATTTTCTTACTGACATGACTCCCTGAAATATCCTTCCACAATTTCCAGTAATCATTACGGTCTTCGGAATAAACCTTTTCTAACTTCCTCAATTGACTCTCTCTGAAAGAAGACCGTTTATATTTTAACAATTTTTTGTAATCTCTTTTCAGAGTGAAACATCTCCCTCTAATATGTGGATCATTTGGGTAGCGATTCAACAGTTTACAGCAATCTTTCAGATCTTTACGAAGTGAAAAACAAGACTTATCAAACCAAGGCTGAAAAACACGTTTTGATTCACAAATATTATTTATATTCATAGAAAAACCTATTGGACAATGATCAGAGAAATGTGTAAAAGCATATACTTTGAAATAATCTATCCGGTCCACTAAATTCTTTGTAACAATACCATAATCTACTGTACTAAATCCATTTCCCTTGTAACAAGTTGGTTTTCCATAAAGATCCCCTGCAGTTCTACCATTTAAAATCTGTAAGCCGTTTTGAATGCAAAGATCAATAAGTTGTCTCCCAAAGGGATTGATACTACAATTACCATTATCCATTGAAATTCTATGATGTACGGAGTCAGGAATATAATCATTAGGTGTAGGACAGTGATTTATGTCATCATGTTGAATATAATCTTGCAAATTACCTGTCCTAGCATTAAAGTCTCCTACTAAAATTATGTCTCCCAAACTCGAAAATTCAAGAATCTCAGAATGAAGAGCTTCAAAATAATCATTATTTACATGCATTACAGACCCTTGTGGAGGCAAATATACACAACACATAAAAACATCACTATTAAATGAGAAAAAATCCTTATCAAGTTTTACCCAGAGCAAGTCAGAAATTTTTGAATTCATCTTATGGATACCTGACTTAAAGCATGACTTAAATACAACAACAGATCCCCCAGCAGCACGTTTACTACGTTTATGTTGTAAATTTCTATCAGATCTAAAATAACTATAACTATCAAAAGCAACAGTGTTTGACTTCGAAAGCCAGGTTTCTTGAATACACATTATATCAAATTGGTTAACAATTGATAGAAAATCTTCATCATCACATTTTTTTGATAAACCACCTTGGATGTTCCAACTTCCAACACGTAAAAAAGAACGCTTAAAATTCCTTCTTAAAACAGCAGTACTCTGTCTCTGCGAGGCAAAACACATGTCAGTGTAAAAGCTGAATAACAGAACTGGATAAATTGAAGGAAAACTTTATGAACAGCTGACTACAAATAGGAATAGAAAAAAGTAGCCAGAATAACAGGTGTGCTAAATTTAGCACTAGGTTGACAAAAGTTAATGGACACACAACAACTCTTTTGGAGCACAGTGTAATATTGTAGCCATTAGTGGCTGTATCCAGACAGTCCCAGGACATTAAAAACAAACAACATGAAAGGAAACAATGCTTCTCTTTGATGCTCTGTCACCCCATTTAATATCACTCATCAAAAAAACTGTGCCACCTGAATTTATATGAATTCCGTCACTGATACAGGTAACTTGTATTAACATATCTGCTGCTGCTGTGACTGCTTTTCATACTCTCAATAAACACCAAATACCTAAAATCATGGATCAGGTCGTGATCTTAATTGCAGGTCGCAGTTTCAAACTCACAGGTGGCAGCTAGGCCAGAGCACCCGGAAGTCGCAGGTTGCAGTTTGACAAACACACAGGACGCAGGTCGCAGTTTTGAGGTCGCAGGTCGCATGTCGTGACCGGATTTCCATAGGGAGGACAGCAGGCATGCCCGCTGTGGGGTAGCCATCCTGGGCTAAAGTCATAGCACGACTCGTTGACGACCAAGTGTTCAATAACTGTACCGCCGCTTGGAGAGTTCTGCACTGGGCGATCGGCGAAATACCCATTGCCATTGCGGTGATGTCTCCGTCCCTTATAAGTCGGTACTCCTAGTTCGACCCTAGCCTTTAACCTTTTATCTTTCATCGTGGCGCTACGTAACACTGTTTATCATAATGCAAGCACCTATCGGTGGTGTTTTTGCGTCAGATCGTCTTGAAAATCAGCTGGACAAGATGGCGGGCTTTGTCTTCTTGTTCATTTTGACATTCTCTTTGTCATCAGCGTCTTATTTACCTCCAAAAATACTCAATACTGATCCGGTATCTGCTGCCATTACTTCACTTGACCCACCGGACATGCGTGGATTACCCGTTTACCGCATTGATTTCGTCGTCAAGAGCAGGGACTCAGAGGAACTGCAACGTAGCGTCATCCATCGCCAGTATGAAGAATTTATCAAATTGGACAACGTACTCCGTTCTCAAGGACATAAGTTTCATCTGCCGACAAATGATGACGTCAGCGTCATGTCTTTGAACAAATATTTGGAGGAAATTTTCTTGCGAAAAAATCTGTTGGAGTCGACTTTGATACACGATTTCCTTGGCATTAATTGGGACGGAGCTGAGCTTGGATGGTTTTCGGGATACTTTGCATTTATGAAAACTTTAATTATGGCAAGGGTACCTGCCTTTCAACCAGAACCACCAGTCATTGACTGGGAAGACGCTTTTCACCAAGAATTCCCCTTCGAAACATACCTCTACTTGAGATCACTTCACCTTCAAGACTGGAGCATCAAAACCTTCGTCGAATTCATCCAAAATTACACTTTACAAACACCGGATTACGGTAGTAGCACACCCAACGACGAGGACGTGTTAGCCCCTGGATCACGAGGTCCTGTAGAATATCCCTATCACTACACCAAGAAACATCCTCATTTTACTCCCGGTGGCTACCTTAACAGTCGTGCCCCAAGATACTACTATGCCGGTGAAGGAAAATTTAATTTTGCGTCCATTCGAAATATCCGTGATTGGCTGGTCAAACTTCACAACGATCCCCCAAGACGTGTTTTAGATATAGGTACAGGGAATTGTTATACCGCCTTTGCGTACGCTGATCTGTATCCCAAAGCTGATGTCATTGGTATCGACCTGTCGGCACCTTTCATAAGGTTAGTATATATTAACTGGTAAAGATAATTAGTATATATTAACTGGTAAAGATTTAATTCGATCTTTCTAGTCTCTATCAGGTAAAGTATGTTAGACTACAGTCCGTGGCGGTGGTGTTGGGGGGGGGGGGGGGGGGGGGGGCGTTGTGGCTTAACATATTATCTTGTTACCGAAGTAGATGTGAAAGATATTGTCTCGCGAGAGTTAGTCTCAACGTGGAGTCTGTCACGTAAAGACTTCGTTCAAGTCTGTGAATAAACAATAAAGGGCACTTATTTGAAATCTGTTTGAAACAATCTATTGTGTATTTAATTGTATTTCAAGTAAAAGGTCGACAAACAAATTTGACACCTCTGTACAATTCCAGTTTGTTGCTCTGCTGCTAAAATTATGTCGAAAATGACGACTGTTCAACTTTTCAAACACAAGGCAACTAGTGACTCCTGGACTAAAGTTGTTTAATCAACTTGAGGCACTGGCTTCAACTTAGTAGTCTATCGATGAAACGAATGATTTGAGAGTCTTCACGAGTTCATCGTTGTGAGACGGAATGCTAAACCGGCTTTAAAAATACATTTCACAGTACAATAGAGAGCCTGGGAGAAAATTATGGCGCGTGCGCATATTACACATGATCAAAGACAAGGAGTAATTTCTTTCTCCTTGTCTGTGGCATGTTATGCAGCTGTCACATTTGTTTGACAATATAGAATCTATTTGTGTAATGTGATTTGCAATGCCAACATTTGTTACATGATTATAAATGTGTGAAAATAAAGTAGGCACAATATGCGAACCGTGCTCAAAACGTGACGTATAATTTGATTAGGAGGGACAGCATAGATTTTTGTTTGATGAGACTTGTGTTCGTGATTATTCAAAGCCTTTTTTCAGTCAATATACATGCTTCTATGCATTATAATTTAAAGAACACACAACTTCATCAAAATAGACGAATCCATGGGTTCAATGTTTTACTAGTAAAAAGCGATACTGGGTAGTTACGTCATCGACCGATAGTATGTTTGATATTGTCATACAAAATAATTCCCATGTTCAAAGTCCGTGTCTACTTTCAAATCTTAAAGACGCCCATTGGTTATAAATACCGGATTACATGAGAGGACGCTCATTATGCAAAGAGACGCCGTGCGAGTAACTTGAACTGAGAGCTCCACAGATTGCGGTTTTTTGCGTGTTTTTTATGAAAATTTATGAAATGGGAATGCTCTACAGCAGGGTAAATACCTGATCAATACATAACGACTCCATATTTTCTAAACCGATAAGTTTTCGGGACAATTTTAGTGAGTAATTGTGCGTGGCCAGTGAGAACGTCGACCCAGGGGACGCCGATTGGGATTTGAATACCACTGTCAATCAAACCTTGTGCAAAGTCAGACACGAGTCAGCTGGATGTGTACCTAATGTCGATTAGCATTCGCCTTATCTGCTAATGGTGACTAAAATAAATAAAATATGTGTCAAGATTTCCAGTGTCGAAAGACGTGCGCAATAGTTTCTTCACAGTTCTCCAACTTTTGTACCTACCCGCCGCATTGCTGAGGATAAAAAACGTGATCAGACTACATTCAAGTCGATTACATCTTAGTAACCGTGGACACGGTCCCTCCACAAGACGTGCCGTGAAAAAGAAAATGTATTATCGGGTTCTCTCTTACTGGAAAGTTTGATGGCCCTGAAAAGGGCCGTTTGGTTTGGTTTTGTGGCTTCTACCGTACACCCAACGATGGCAAATGTGTATGGTACGCCGGGCAAATTTGGATATAACGATCGGACAACAAAAGTCACGCAAAATGGCATATCAATTTTCTTCTTTTGACGAGTACGTCATCGGCCTGCATCAGATGCTGTTTTCGGGCCAAAAATCGCTCATCACGCCAAGCGTGTGTCCGGTCAAGGATATCCCAATACTTCCGACAGAGTCAGAGTCAGATAGACTCGTTGTCATTGCCAAACTAATGATACTAAACTCAGAATGACAAATCAAGAAATGTTCAATACCCCGGCACAGAGGTGTGAAGCGGTACGGTATCCGTGTATAGTTTCCTATGGAGTGTCGTTTGTACCTCTGTGAGTCTACTAATAAACGAAATGTTTATTTGACCATGGAGCTAAAAAAAGGATGATTTGACTTCCTCTGTTTCGTTCCGCCGTCACTTCGAGTGTACGTAGCCTCGTGAGCAAGTGCCATCTTATCGATAACCGACGCCATGCAGTTCCGCTGCATATCGATCAAAGTTCATTACGTCTGAGAAATTTTAAATTACGAGATTTCCTGTCCGAGTTTTCGAAATGCATCTGATTTTTGTACTTTTTTGGTTACAATTCAAACGAAGTCTCGCAACACAAATTGGCAAATAATGTAATACACGATGATCTGGACTTGTTTTCTGACTTCTGACCGCCATCTTGGCCTCATAAAAGTTTTACGTTGGGCTGGTTGAGTACGTCGGGATAACCCGGGATCATGGTTCAATCTTCAGGAAATACTCATTTTATGTTATTTCGACACCGATGTTTCCAAATTTAATAAAACATTACTTCTAAGAATTTGAGAGATTCGAACGATACAGATCGTGTTTTTTACATACCAGTATATTGACTTGTAATTTTGTGGATCGAGGCATAGAGAGTATGAGGGGAAGATGGTCGAGGAAACTGTCCGCATCCGGCGCCAACAAGCGACACACTGCCGGAATCGGTGAACTCTGTAACTCGAACGCACCAAGTATGGTGAAAACACCTCATGCCAAAATGTACGTTCTCCGACGTGCTCATCGACGTTCGACGTGAATTTATGTTTGTAAATCTACTAATATAGCGGCGTTTGACGCAAAACAATGAAAACGATACTATGTTGACAGGGTGGAGTACCCACTAATGCGCGATCCTGGGATTGAGAACGGCGGCTTTCAAATCTTAAGTTCATTAACATGTTTGGACTTCAGGTTCTTTGTCTATCCGTTGATCGTAAGGCCAAATAAAAAATGCCTGTTACCCGTAATATGCCTCCGGAAATTAGTGTAGGTGGGTCGGAGGAAATTTTTATTTCTATTTATCTTGGATGAGACCTATAAACACGGTTAAATTTAGAGAATTACTCGATTTGTTTTTTCGAAAATGTGATGAAGCTGTCTAAGGACGGCTGCTTTTTCTAGGGTAGGTCTTGTTACCGGAAACGCATATATCTTTATTTGACCTCAACAGTGCCTGAAGATACTGTAATAATGAGATAGAAATAAAATTTATTTACGTGATTTTCTTGTTTTAAAGAAATTTATATACTTAACTTGCCATTGAATTTTCATTGGCAGTACAAACCACAGTATGATAGAATTATTTTGTTTTCACTCTAGATAAGCTTATTTATTGAAAGAGAGACATGGATCTATCATGTATTTATGTTGACAAGACAGCTAGGAAATTACATTTGAAGCAGTTCATGACAGATGATGATGTAATAAACCTGTACATTGCTATGTTTTATGTTTAGGGAGCCTTCAGTAATTACAAGGGGGGGGGGTGGGCCGGGGGAATTGGGGGAGGGTCACTTTTTATAAACCTATCTTGGGGGGAGGGTCACTATTGACAGAAGCTGATATTATGGCCAAAACTTTGATTGTCCGTGTGATATTTCCTGAACAGGAAATCACCAACAAAATACCCACACACTTATACTATAGACCGCCATGCATAGTGAATTGACATTTTGTGAGATTCCAAAATCAAATTTCTTACACAACCATAGACTTGTAATCACTCTAGTCTAATCAAGAACAATAATCTTAATAATCAAGCATACATAAATGCACCGATTTATCTAATGTTATGTTATGTTATATTTATTTATTAAAGTGTCATGTGTGGTCTTAAACAGCTTGGTTGCCACACCCAGGCCCAAGGGCTTACAAGACACTAAAACAGTAAATAAAGTACATAGATATGAAGAGCTCGAAATGTAATTTAAAGGTCTGGTGAAATGGTCCCGTTCGTGTGACTGAATATCTTCCAGGAGGTCAATACTATTACACTCGCAACAGAATTGCATCCTAAAAGTACGCGCAAGTGTTGATTTTTTTTATATTTCTATGCGCGGCTTTCATGGGGTCATTTTGCGACACTCAGGTCACGCCCTCAGCGGGAGTCAAGGTTGGCCGTCTGTGACGTCACAGGTGTGTTCATTTACATCGAATAGCGGTCCAACACCGCCTTATCTCTGCCCGGTATCCGCTAACAAAACAGGCTGAGCCAGTGTTCGCGCTGCCAGTTCGCCACGTTCGCCAATCCGAATCGAAATCCCAAGTGGCGAAAAAAAATCGATCCTAATTCGCCACAGTGGCGAAACTGATTTTTGTTTTAAAAATATGGTAAAATAAAGGAAAAACGTGGGTTTTTTAGTCTTTTGTTTAATCTGCGCTTCTCTCTTGGCGATTCGCAAAAACTGTGTCTTCTTCCGTATTCTTGCGTTCTTTCCGTCGTACGCGTACGTATTTGCAATCGAGCCAAGTCTCGTGAGAGATTTGACGTCATTTAGTCTAGTGTACAGCATGCATAAATGGCTCTCGCGAGAATTGAAACTAAGACACACGCTATCGAGCCCTTGCGATAAATTTGACGTCATTTTACCCAGTGTACAGCGGGCATAGGAACGCTCGCTCGCGAGAATTTAAACTTTTGCTATACATAGCAGACATACGCATTTTAATCGAGGCAACAAGGTTCGGTGTTATACCCGGTAGTTGATTTACATTGCGGTCTAGATGTTCTGTGTTGTGCATTTTAATCACGGTCTTAAACATTCCATGTTGTGGTCGATTTGCATCGCGGTCCTCGTGGTCCGGTATTCCCCGTTGTTCTTCACTTTAATTGCCGTCCCAACGACGCGTTCCGTGTTAATGTTGCTGTCGATTTGTATCATGGAGAACTCTACCTCCATGATTTGTATCGCGATCTCTACGTTCCGTGTTGTTGTTCGTTTTAATGGTAGTCTCAACGTTCAGTGTTGCTGTTCATGCAGCTGATTTGCATCGTGGTCCCGGCCAACGTTCCGTGCACAGTCTCGAGTGGAGTGAAACGTACCGGCCGCCGCGTACTATGCATATAATAATTGGCATAGTACGCGGCGGCCGGTACGTATCACTCCACTCGCGACTGTGGTTCCGTGTTGTAGTTGTAGTGCATTTTAATCACGGTCCCATTTACGTTTTTTACTGTCGATTTGCATTGCGGTCCCGACTTTCCGTGTTGTAGACTAGTGCATTTTAATGGCAGTCACAACGTTCATTGTTGGTGTTCATGCAGTTGACTTGCATTGCGGTCCCAACCTCCTACTACCTCCATGCTTCTGTGTAGCGAGTAGCGAGGCAGGCTCAGCCGAGGGACCGTGGCCGATCGTACGAACCAGCCGAGACAAGCACATTATGGTTCAAACACTCAACACTTGACGGGAACTTGAAAAAGTTTACAGTTGAGCCGTTCATGTTCTTGCCGCTGTCACAGCCACCGAAAGAACAAGGTCTTTCCACAGTGAAGGAGGACACTGTCCTGACCGTGTAAGCGGAAACCCTAGAAGTTACCCCCCGTGGGGAGCTTACGGAGGTGTGAAATACTTTACTTCCCGTTATTGAGATACGGCGTCGGGCAAACTTCGGAAAGCCGAAAAAAGTCGACTGGAGAGGCTCGGGGGACACGCCCACCTTGCATTTTTCTTTTGCCATATTTCATAATCACGCGCGCTAAACGAAAAAAGTAATGAACGTAACTGTTTTACAGACCATCAACTGTATTTCTGTGATTTTGCAACATGGGCATTTCACCAGACCTTTAAGTATAAGAAGCTTCTTGTCTCATTTAGAAATGAGACGTTGTTTCTCAGTATAAATATTTGGGTTTAGTTTCTAATTTTGTACTGAAAAAAAATTATTCATAGTTTCATCATAGACCCCTATGCATAGTGAATCGACATTTTGGTGAAATTCCAAAATCAAATTTCTTGCACAACCATGGACTTGTAACCACTCTAGTCTTATCAAGAACAATAATGTGAATAATCAAGCATACATAAATGCACAGATTTATCTAATTTTGTACTGAAAGAAATTATTCATAGTTTCATCATAGACCCCAATGCATAGTGTATGGACATTTTGGTGAAATTCCGAAATCATATTTCTTGCACAACCATAGATTTGTAACCACTGTAGTCTTATCAAGAACAATAATCTAAATAATCAAGCATGCATAAATGCACAGATTTATCTAATTTTGTACTGAAAAAAAATTATTCATAGTTTCATCATAGACCCCAATGCATAGTGTATTGAATGAAATTTGGTGAAATTCCAAAACCAAATTTCTTACACAACCATAGACTTGTAACCACTCTAGTCTAATCAAGAAAATTAATATCAATAATCAAGAGTACACAAATGCAAAGATTTACCTATTTTTGTATTGGAAAAAACTTCATAATTTCATCATAAACACATGGATAGTGAACCAACTTTTTAGATGAAATTCAGAAATCAATTTCTTGTACACAAATGTTCATTTTACTTCCCTCTTCAAGCAAAGTACATTTAAATACATTATCAAACATATATAAAATACAGATATAGCATGTTTTGTGGGGGTAAATTGTCAATAATTTGCCTGATAGACTCCATGTATTATGATTTGATATTTTTGGATGAAGCACTAAATCAGCTACATCTTGCCTTCTTATAGTTGCACAAAATATGGTGACCTCCCTCAAATGTATGAAATACCATATCTCTTCAAAAATTCTTGCGTGATAAATTGCGACTGTCCCTCCAAAAACACCAGCCCTCCCCTCTGTAATTTGTCCCTAACATAACAATTGAACCAATTGTTATGTAAATTAGCTGATACTGTTTTAGTTATTCCCGGGGAGAATACCGCAGTGGTTGGGGGGGGGGGGAGGGTCAAGTTTTAGAATGTCGGACAAGGGGGAGGGTCACATTTTAGACAGGAGGATTGGGGGGAGGGTCACATTTTACGGTACAGGTGTTTGCGAAATTCCCCCGGCCCACCCCCCCTGTAATTACTGAAGGCTCCCTTAGTTTGATACAACTGCATGTCCTCTATGCTTGTTTTCAGATTCTGTCGTCACTGGAAGTCCCACAGAAACTCAACAAATGCCAAATTCTATCAAGCAAATGCGGAAAACACACCCTTCCCCTCTGAGTCATTCGATGTCGTACATTTCAGCTACGTCCTGCACGAAATGCCCGCCGAAAATAGTAGGCAAATTTTACGTGAGGCGTATCGACTTCTGACACCGGGTGGCGCCCTTTGCGGGTTTGAAGGTAAGAGACATTTTCAAAGCCAAAGTCACGATGTCAGTAGAAAGTACTATACGACGGACAGTTTTATCCTTCGTACTTTTTGAGCTGGTTTGTTCGGTCAGAAAATTTATTCCATAATCTGTCAACACCAGCCCAGTAACCAAAAACGGGGATTATAGTGGGCTGATGTTGACTATTTTCTTTGATATATTACGTGTGGCACAGTGTACATCGGCAAGGCTCATCGCTCCGGATTTCATTTCTCACATACGTTGATGATTTTAAATCATAATAAACTCGTATTTTTCCTGGTGTTAGACTCTGCGGATTAAAAAGTGTAACTATTAACCACAGAAACGTGACATGTCCTCATATTGAATTCTCAAAATCGTTCTTCCTGTTCTTCAATCTTTATTTCAGTTCCATACAGATACAATCCCTTCCTTCGTAATATGGCCATCAAGACAGCTACGGGGGGAGTTGATTGGGACAGCCCCGAACCAGAAAACGGACCCGAACCATTCATGAAAGAGTATCAAAGCTTGGCTCTTCCATTTGCCATGCAGGACATCGGGTTTGTTGACCTAACAGAGATTCCTTACTCTTACATGGACCACATCTACATGGCGAAGAAACCTTTCACTGATCAAATTAAGGTCGCAGATATCGAGGTGCGAAACAAAATAGAATTGTGAAGTTGACAAATCTAAGGAGACACACAGACAGCCGAGAAAGATTTGACAGAAATTTCTCACGCTATGAAAGTGACAAAATGTTAATCGATGGATTTTCTGGAATCGTGCGATGCGGCGCCAACCCTTGTTTGCATTGCGTCACTGTCAGTGCATGTTTCACGCATAGTTTGTGTTCGCTTCATCATGATATTTAAAAGCTACACAGTAACTATTAACTACACATTGTCAAACAGAACTAACAATTTAAATAATACTTTAACAGATAAGATATAACAGGATGACACATATTCTGACCTTGGGTAGATTGTTGAAGGCGAAACCTCTCTTATTATAAGTTGTGGCGGTCGTGTCAGCATTGAAGATCTCTCAAAATGACCGTCAATAAACAAAAGAAATAGAGAGGATAGTTGAAGAGGGCAGAATAATAAAAGGATGAGGTATACAATACCTCTCATCATAACAAGGAATAAGAATATTTCTTCTTTATTATAAAAATGAGATCACGTTGCAACCTTAAAATGGCAATTTGAAGATCGTCAGTGACATTTAATCCGATCCTGATACATGAAGCACTGCGCATTTATCCAAGAAGACATAACATGCCATTATGCGTTAGGTACGATTTAATCGAATGTTATGTCGGGCCTGATGCCCTCTATAGCCGGCACGTAATTGAATCTTTAAGTCTTGCTTGTAATGTGTTATGTTGCGATGAAAATAGAAAATAAAGTTCTGAACTTTAATTAAGTGTGTGCAAATACATCTTACGAGATAGCTATATGACGAAATACTTTGATTTCACGCCATATATATATAATATATATATATATATATATATATATATATATATATATATATATTATATATATGTATATATATATATACATATATATATATATATATATATATATATATATATATATATATATATATATATATATATATATATATATATATATATATATATATGATTGTCTTTTCCTCGACGGGGATTTTTCCCCTTTTCAATTTTTTTCGACCCTTGTCAAGACTTCACAACGAATGGACACGTTTCTCGAACCAAACAGACACAAACTACTCTCAATAGTGAACATTTTCATTATCCCTGTGCAACCTTGTGCCGGTGTCCAACTCTTTTGTTGTCACGTTGTCATTTGATGTTCAAACATTCATCTTATCCCTGTTGTAGCGAAAAGTGACTTTGTAGAGACTAGTTTACGTTCGGTACACTTTGTGAATATGCAATTGAATTGTCAGTTTCAAAGTTCGGAACATACCCAACAAACACACTGAATTATTAAAGGAAAGTATCGGGTTTCAAGATCTAAGGTAATTTTAGCTCAGCGTCTCTGACAGTGAAGCTAAAAGGATAGTTAGGTTGATTATGGCGTCATCTATCGTCATTCGTCAACTTTGACCCAATCTCGAACACCACTGCCAAAAAACATTCATGTTTGTTGTGCAAGTCACTCAAATTTACCGAACTTGGATTTGTTCATGTGATAAGAAATTTGCATGTGTGCAATTATTGTACTGGTTTTCTCATTTTTGGTCAATCATTTTCCTTGATACAGCTGGTTTGACAACTTTCGAATTTGATTTGTAGCTTCTTAGGGTTTCTCTCCTTAATGTGTTTGAACACTAGTTGAGTTTTCTCAGGAAATGTGTTGGGATAGGATCAATGCAACACGAAATAGATTTCGTTTTCTTGACAATGTTGTGGAGTCATCTGTTTTGGTAGGCTTGGAATATTAGATGGTTGCTGATGTAGCATCTTGTATAGTGGTAGTTGCTGGGAGGTCGCCATCTAAAGTGACAAAGTAACTGAGTTGTGACTCTGAGTTTCACGCTCTATGCGATTATTAGACTACTGAGGAATCCTTGCTCCCGCCATTCATATTATATTCGGTCGCACCCAGGTGGCAGAGGTGTTGGTATGTGTAGTTGGTTATATATTTTCTTGCTGCTGTCGTGGATGTAGTTCAAGTAGAATTTGTTTTCCGTGGCGACATTTTGAGACAAGTTCTGACCTTTTATAGACTAAGTTGTTCTTGTTGGCGTTGATGATGCAGGTTTTTTCCTGCAAGGCCTAGGTTGCAGCGTTTTTGTTTCATTACTGTACGCTGTTGCCCTGGTGACAATAGACCTGCTGATTTTGAATGGCAGTCCTTTTTGTTTAAGTTTCCGCATGTGTTTGGAAAGTTCGATGCTGCTTGCGTGTTTCTTGTGGTTGGTACATTGCCACAATGTGTCTTTCTTTAAAGAGTGTCTTCGGTCCCTTGAGAATGCTAGATCACTTTGTTATTACTTTAGAGGGTATCGGAGTTGACCCTGTTTTTATTTTATAAATGATTTGCTATAAAACACCCCATCAACAACTAGTACTTAAGAAAACTGATAAGAATATGCGCCCGAAGAAATTGTATCTGTTAAAAATGAAAATTCTGATTTTACTTTCTACATGCGATTCTCATTTGTTGTTACTTTTTCTATAAGGCTTTATCTTACTTTCACTAAAATAATTAATATATCCACTGGAAAGTGAACGCTCATTTTAAAAGCTGTCTCGGATTTAAACAAGTCAAAAGTTTATCATTCATTCTTTAAGAACAAAATACTCCTCTGAACAAATTCTCAGCACATCTGAAATCTCTATTGAAAGAAAGACTGGGTGAGAATCAATCGCTGAGCAATGACGGCATGCTGTGTGAGGTTTTCTGATTGGTGGCGATATGTGAAATGTTTTCTGATTGGTGGCGATATGTGAAATGTTTTCTGATTGGTGGCGATATGTGAAATGTTTTCTGATTGGTGGCGATATGTGAAATGTATTCCTAAATCCAGAGAACGATATAGGACAAGGTAAGTTCCAGTATGTGTGCCATTAAGCTTGGGTTGGAAATCCTGGGTATTTCAAGTTAGCCTGGTTAGGTGATTGTTTACTATTTCTTTACCGTTCATTTACATTTGCAATGTATCTTGATGTGCCGTACCATACTGTCTGTCAGTGCGTCGAGTACAATGAAGATTGATTAATTGATTGATAGTGAACGGATCGGCCTTTTAAACAATGTCGTAACATTTATAGAGTGACAGGGATGACAAAGGTCGAAAGATATATGAAAACCATCTGAAAACGATATACCAACGTGACGGTTGTATATGCCTTCGGTAAACCATTGTTGACCAACTCCGCAATGCAGCGAGATTTTTGTCATCAAGAAGTTCGTCATTCGTATCAGTACGCGCTTCAACATTGAAAGACTTAAACCTTTGTTCAAAGTTATCTCAAGGAAACTTTCAACCTTTTTCTTTCGGAATCAAGCATATAAACCAGGGGTCATCTGACACACTATAGTGACAATTTGCCCTATCTTTACTAACCTTAGTATTTATGATGACTGCCATCCCTGTATTGAAGTAAAATTTTCATTTTTTCACAAAAATAGGACTTACTTTATAAACTTGAAATTGAGCCCCGACAATTGGTAGATCAAGACAGTAGTGTAAAAGTTTGAGAGTCAGTTTTGCAGAATATTTGTTCCCGGTGTACATTATACCTTTGCTTAATCGAAAAGAAAGAACGTGATAGTCTTGAAGGCTTTCTGGGCTAATAGAAGAGCCAGTGCTACCGCAAAGATTGTCTCAGGGAAGTGTCATGCGATAGGAAAGAGACCAAAACCTGAGTTTGCCGATGGGGAGAAACATTACGTGTATGGCAAGGTGGCGAGAAAAATCACAATGCAAAAATGAGACATTTTAAACGTAGTTTTGTTTCAAACTGATTGTTTATTTCAAAAACAAATGTTTCCTCGGTTCTAGTTTTTAGGATACTTTATAATCTGTTGTTGTGCTAACGCGTATAATATAGTTTTCCGAGTAAAATGATAACAAGACTGCGGCGCCGGCATCTTTACCAGTTGCAAACCAAATATGAAAACAGCCGGATTCGGGCTACAGGGCAGGAGGGCACGCTTTTTGTTTTTAGGATCTAAATTTGAGTTTATTCAAACTATGGTAAAAGATCATCCTTACTGTGAACATAAAGTGTAATGTCTACATAACTGTGAATAAATGACGCAAAGGAAAAATACACGCATGAATACGAGAAAAACAGACGATGTGAAATTACAGGAAACAAAATAGTGTCACTTCAATACTTCATATTTAACTGTCAATCTTAGTTCATGATGCATCCCTTTCCGAGGGCACGCTTTCCCTGATGCCAATGTGAATTGCGCCCCCAAACGTGGACGTTTTGCACATGCGCAAACCGCAAAGTGGGTCACCGGATGTACTTTGTGGCACATGGTATCACTACTACTACCGTACAACATACATGGCTATCCTTGGTCTCCCGACTTAGCCCCGATGTGACCGGTAGCGGACCCCTGGTTACGGATATGCTTCACATCTGTCCTTATGAAGGCTGCGAGGCCTTCTTCAATAAACCATGGCGACTGGAAATTCACATTTACAAACACACAGGAGAGGTAAGCACGGAATATTGTTCTGTCATTGCAGTACCGTATCTGCAGTGATGTTACCAATGACGGCTCATCATGTAAAGTAGATACACCCACATGATCCACAGTATTTCGCTTTTACTCCTAAGGGCCTTCGTAACAGCACAGACCGTGGAAAGGCGTGCCTTTCTAGTCTAGTCTAATGGTCAGACAGACAGGACATTTATAACGCAAATGCAACTCTGCTCTGGTTCAGCCGGCGATGTTTCGACATTCCGCCATCACGAATGTAACTTCTTTAAATTTGGTCGATTGAGCTTTGATAATGCATTTTATGACAAGGTGCAACAAAAGTTAAAACTTGAAGGAATATGGTACTAGAACTCGGCCAGCGAACACCATGTAGGAAAACTCCACATGGTAGGCGTATCTGCCACTTCTTTGGAGTCGGACGCCAATGTTTACAGGTTCAAGAATCAAGGCTTCTGATTCGTTGCAAAAGTGGCAAAAAGTTCATGGTACTTCCAAATTAAGAGTTTACGAATGATTGGTGCGCATGCTTCCTAAAATAAATATGTAAATCGTATCAACTGAAACTTTTTATTTGCCACTGTACTTCCAGTAATTGCGACAATTTGCGTTGCGTTGTTTATGTCATAGCAGCTTGAGTATGGGACATGTTTTGCTTCACTAGTTTTAATCAACTTGGCCTGATGGTGAAATATGAACTTGGCAAGTAAAGCATTAAAGAATTCATTGTCCACAATGAGATTGCATGCTGTATACCATGCGTGCGCCGTGCATAGTACTATCATAAAAAATAATGGAAATACAGCACAACTACAGCTAGTGCCCCATTATGTAGATTAGCAAGGACAATTGCATATGTTACTGAAAAAGAAGTTATATTTGAAGATTACTGAACCATCACATACACTATATAATGATATGTTACATGAGTATTGTGATGTCACTTGCAGTATTTCTGTCCATTGTTTGTCTTCATTCAAACCTTGGTATACCTTTACTCCATCAAGTTGACTTTGAATACATGGCTTAAGTCTTCATTCATCTGCTTTTGACATTTTCTGTTCATTACTCTGATGCCACAGCACTGTATGAATATTTTTGGTCCTTGTTATGAACCAAGCGATAGTTTCTCTTTCCAATGTTGTCTCATTGCATTGCAAGCTGTACACAAAGACACTTTAGTGACAGCATTTCATTACACATAGATGAAACTTGCACATTAGACATAGATGAATTTTGCACTGCATTACACATAGATGAAACTTACACATTACACATAGATGAAACTTGCACATGTGATTTCAACTGACCAACAATTGAGGTGAAACTTCATAATGTCAGTGTAGTGGGGAATGGTACTAATTTTCTCTGAGCAAATATAGATGATTTATCCCTTTCCTGCCATGCCTGTCACTTCTCCATCTATCGTAAAGTTAGTGAAAAGAGGTATTGGGCCAAATTTATACAAATTTTCACCAACTTTTCATGGTATATTGTAGCAAGTTTAGTCAGCTAAAATCCTGTTTATGTTATCTTTGTTTTCACATTCTTCAAATAGTCCAGTCTTTGTTAAACTTTAACATCTGGGACATTTTATACCTCACTGGTGTTCACCACTTGACTTGATAGTGAACAGATGAATGTTGCAAGATATGCCCATGTTTTGCTAAGGTCTGGGAACATAGGCCAATAATGTAGGACTGCTGTGAACATTTCTACTTACGTAGGTTTGTAATCTCTGTTGTAACTTTCATTGCATAGAGGCCCTTTGTATGTACTCATGAAGGCTGTAACAAAGACTACCGGAGTAAAGAACATCTGAAGCGTCACATTCAAACACATTCCGGTGAGAAACCTTTCAGGTAAGTAGCTCAGGATGGAGTGGTATGATTTTAGAAGACAGTTTTGTCACTTCTGAAACAAAAGTATTTTATTCTCAAGAATGATGTAGCTCCTGTGTTCTCAAACATACATATTTTATAGTACTGGTAAATGTCCTGTGCTGGAGAAGTAAAATATAATACTATTGGCAGCCAAGCACCATTCAATAGTGGTCTTGGACCAAGGTCAGCACTATTCCATAATGGTCTTAGACCAAGGTCAGCTAGCTGCTCAGTGTTTTCCTAGATTAGACCCCAAAAAAATGTGTGTTTCAGGTAACGTACTTCCAAAAGTTAGGGTTAGTAGGTTGGAATAAATTTTTTTTTTTTTTTTTTTTTTGGTCGGCAGAGACCCATACAATATAATGCAGTAAAATTTAAATATTTTACTTGAACTGTTTGGAGATATAATGCAATAGAATGTCTAGGGTCGATGGTTTTTTCTAGGGTAGGTTGGGTTACCAGATGTACACATATGTTGTTATTTGACGCCAGATGCTGCTTAGCAGTGTATAATTCCACAGTCACAGTAAAGCATTAGTGTTAGTTTATAGAGTTCAGTGTGAAGGAAAAAAAATTGTAACAAATGAGCAATGTTTATATGTGTGAAATATCCATTGTTATTGATGACATCAAAATTTAAGAACAGACGGGCATAATCTGTAAATAATGATACTAGATATTATACACAGTGTGTAATGTTGTGTTTGCATGGCTAAGGCTTTGTATTCTGATATACCGTACTATTGTGAAAAAGCAGTTTATATACTTGGTTTTGAGAACAAAACTAATGAAAATATTATCAACGGTAGCTTTTATCCCAATTTTGTTTTTTGCTAAGGTTAGTAGATGTAGGTATTTTGTCTCAGAAACAATAAATTTATGCAGTCTTATGATATGTAACTCTTATTAAAAGTTACAACTAGTTGCTCAAAAAAAAGTTTGAATCCAAATTATTATGTTTTTGTGTGTATATTTGACATGCAAATCTATAAATACATTGGAGGTATTTATGATTTAAAGACTGTTATTAAAAAAGGGTTATTGTTGTCTAGTGTATACTGGTACATTCTAGTTCTTATTCTATGGTTCACTGTTTTCTATTGCAGTTGCCCCAGGGAAGGTTGCAAAAAGACATTTGTATGTCAGTCTAACGTAAACAAACACCTAAAGAGATACCACAAAGATGATCGGTACATGGTGAGTGATATGCATGTATATAATATTATATCATACCAGTATATTGATGACGCAAATACAGCGATCTGATTGGTCGAGACATGAAAAGAACCATGGTATATTGGTGATATACCACGGCTGGCTTACACACGAGCTCTCAGCTTGAGAAAAAATCTGTTTTTGACGTTCCACGCCAGAATTTCAATATACTCAATTTTGACCAGTTCACTCAATATATGCACTCGCTATCACTTGTGCATATATGTCGTGAACTGGTCGAAATTTCGAGGTATACCGTCGCTGGGTGTGCTTTATTGCTTAAATATATTCGTGTAGTGACGTATTTCGTACACATGTGCAGAATGAAGTACCGTTCTCTTTATGAGTCTAGAGCACAACGGGCTTTATATCCTTCTATACAATCTGTAATCATATACTACAAAGTGTAGTATTCATGTCGTCACTTTGTAGTGTATGACTACATCTTGTACAGGAGAACATGGAGGCTGTTGTTCTCTAGACTCTAACCAAGAGGAGAGAAGTACTTCGAACAGCAAGTGCGTACTGCAATGCTACGTCACTACAAAATATATTAGCCATTAGCCATAGCCATTGTGGCTACATATGCAGGATACTGTAAATGCATTCACTATTTATTGGGATTTATAGTGGTTTGTGTTGAACCCATGGCATTATGGAAGTACTCCACTATTAGAAGCATAAAGTGCACAATAGATAATCGTGGAAATAAACATATCACATCCAGGGACAACAATGAGTAATCCTTACAATTGGTGTATATGACTATTTCATGGACTCTTTAATCCTCTTTGTACCAGGCTTCATAGACAAACCACAGAAATAAATACAACTTGGGAGAAAGAGGATTAAGATATCAAGCAGTATATATAGCCTTTCGACATTCAAGATTCCATTTTTATTGTGAGCGTGAGATTATCATATACCATTTTTCTCTTCTTTCTCCAGTGTGAGTTTGAAGGTTGTGGTAAAGTCTTCCGAAAACATCAACACTTGAAAACTCACCAATATGAACACACCAACGTCAAACCGTACAAGTAGGTATAAACCTTGGCAGCAATCCTGTATGCACACGTCAGTGTCAAAGCTTAAACTAGATCAACCAACATCACAAACCAGTTATCTTGGATTTGTTACAAGTTATTGAGGAGATTTGATAGACAAACACAGACCCAACATTATATTCATTAATTCATCAGTTTGTGTCCTTTTCATCAGTACCAACAGTTGCTATCACTGCACTGCTACTATAATTTCTCCCATTCTGCGCTAACAACTATTACTGCTGTGACTTTTAAAACTTTTGACTTTTGGAATCCACACCATTTCTGATAATGTCTCCCAATTTGTGCTGATTACTATAAAAAATTACTGTTTTGATTTTCAAGACTGACTGTTGGAGAGTAAATACATAGCAACTGACTTCTAGTACACAGGGAAATTGCAGAGATCACAGTGTATGCACCCTAGAAGTCATGAGAGCTGTAGAGCTACCCTGGCAGGAAGCATTTATGAACTGACAAATCACATTGGTCCTGTGAGGGCACCCTTGTGAGGCTTTCTCTTCATTAACACTCTGCAGTATCCTACTCACTTAATAATGTCTAATCCATACAGATATGCAAATGTATCCCAAAAATATGACATAAATTTGTTGATATCATTTGTGTTAGTGACTGCAGTAACAATATTAAGAAGTTAGCAGTTTTACTGTAGTAGCTAAGATTTACATTTGATATTTTTACTGATTTAATATATCTGCTGAGGATAGTGATAATATTTACTGATTTGATATATCTGCTGAGGATAGTGATAATATTTACTGATTTGATATATCTGCTGAGGATAGTGATAATATTTACTGATTTGATATATCTGCGGAGGATAGCTGATAGTATAGCTCCAGTGATGTTGTTTGCAGTTTCTTCTGTCTTTCTTATCAACACAGGTACAACTAGGAATATTGTTGATGTCATTACTCCAGCAATGTTATAGTCTGTGTCTCAAATGTATAAGTAACATGGATTATCTGGATATCTGCATTTTGAAGCTGATTTGAAATGACCTGCTGATCTGTAAAATGTGACATATGTTGTAATTGGTCCTCTCCATCAGTGGCTGTCATACAATTATGTATGCTTTTAGCTACTATAGACTATAGTCTATAGAAGCTATTGGGATGGGTATCCGTCCGGCGTCCGTCGTCAGTCTGTATGTATGTATGTATGTATGTATGTCCGTTTGTGAGGCGTCCGTCCACTCAAATATCTTGAGAACCGCAGTACTTACTGATTTGATATTTGTTGTGTAGATGAAAAATGTGATTTTGAGAAACTTTTTTATTTAATTTTTTGATATTGTTGAAAATAGGCAAATTAATGCCAAAAAAGGTGTTTTTGGTAAAAAATCTCCTTCATAACCGCTGGTCAGACAGTTTTGTTATTTGGTATACAGGTCCCTAGGGATAACCCAACTTAGATTTGTTCAAATTGTGATGAAATATGCAAATGTGTATTTTTAAGGAATTTTTTTGTCATTTTTGGTCAAAGTTTGTATGGAATTCTTGTACTGTATAAACCCTATCAATTCACCCAGAAAAGAATAATTAATATGATTTTAAATAATTGAATTAATTAGGAAATCATCAAAGCCAAAATAAATTTAGTGTAGAATTATCAGAAAGTTCAACTTTTTTTGACAGTTCATAGTGAATTGAGGATCAACTTTGATATATTCTAAACCACCATTTATGTTATCTAAAAGAAATTGCTCATAATAGTTTGTCATGATAGGGTGGTCAAATAAATAGAGATAGAGAAAGTTCTAATTTCCATTTATGGTTGACTTGGTAAGGATAAAATAAGATTACTTTTTGAGGAAAAAAATAGAGTGGTCAATTATAAGAGTGGTCAAAGTGATAGGGTTTTTATGGTAAAGCTCTGCTGTAAGATTCCTCATGTGCTATTTATAGCAATTATGCAATCTGTGTAAACAGTGCAATGAAATTGTAACATGATTCCTTATAATGCTTTTGATGACCTTGAACTTCTTAAGTTTCAAACATTTGTCTTTTCAGTGTGCTTTCTCTGAGTACGTACAGTCTCAACTTATTCAACAGAACTTACTTACAATGTTAATTTGAAAGTTAAAATGTGCTTGGTTAATAGGATGAAAGTACTGATATTAAAAGATAACCAGCTCAAGATTCTTTATAACCTGACAGATATGCTGTTTTTTTATGACGTAAATCTTGATTTAAGCAAGTCTTGTTTACTTTAATTAGAATGTAATAACTCTCGTTTATTTGCTATTATAGACTAATATAGTCTGATGAAATATGCAAATCTGTATTTTTACGGAATTTTTTTCCATTTTTGGTCAGGCCATCCTGAAATGAGCTATCAAAGATATCCACCTTCTTCATCAATACATGTGTCACAAAAGGTTATTCTCTACATAACACAGCAGAGCTCTGTCAACTGTTGAGCCGCTTGTTTTTTCAAAACCGCTGGTCAGACAGCTTTAATATTTGGTTTACATGTCCCTAGGATGACCTTAGTGAGATAATTTCATACAGTTAGGAAATACTTAATTTTGTATCCATGTCTATAGTAGCTTCAGGGACTTTGGCCCTATGTATAAAATTAGGCGTCAGATGCACATGACTGATATGCCCCAGTTAAAGGTATACAGTCACCTGTAATCTAAATATGACCATATATGGTCAAAGGGGCATTCCTTGGTATTCAAAATGCCCATGTGAGGGTGTGTTTTTAAAAAGCGACCACCCGCATAAAATCTGTGATAAGTGAGATTTTCTCTTTCCATGGTGACTGTGGCAAAATTGGAACAGGTGACAGTATACCTTTAAAATTTCCAGTGAAAGTCAGACTTGAATTCTATCAAAAATTCTCTTTGATCCAAGTCAACTGAATAGACTCTATCTGTGTTGTGTTCATAGATGTGAACATGAAGGCTGCAATGCTGCATTTACTATACCAAGTAAACTGAAAAGACATTCCAAGATACATCAAGGTGAGAGAACTCTTACTGTGTTGCTATAGTTTACATTGTCTCTGACTTGTTCAGAATGTTCAGAATGCTGTTTGGTCCAGTGCAGTACAAACTAAAATATGGACAATACCAATACATTTCCAATATATTCTTAAATCTATATAAAGGCATTCATAACATAGCAATGCAGTGGAAACAATATGTAAATATAAATCTTAGAATATTATAGTCCTTCATCATAAAAAATCAAGAGATTCATTAATTTCTCTCTGAATAACAATCATGAGCTTGGTTGAGTATTTTGAATAATAAACTGATTTGCGCTGGATAGAATGGTAAAAGTATCATTAAGGGCTTATTTACTTACCTATTTATTTATTTACCTATTTATTTATTTCAGGATACAGGTGTACACAGGAGGGCTGTACAGCAGTATTTGACAAGTGGTCTGAACTCCGTCGACATATGAGTAACCATGTTCAAGGTAGGACAGTGTTTTGGTAAGGTTCGGGAACGTTGGTAAAAGTTTGACAAACCTGATGACATTTCTGCTGTTCACTAGTCCGATTGCATTGATATACCAAGGGGAGCCAGGGTAACATTTACCTGGTTACCAACCATAACAACAACAATGTAAGACATATTCTGTACTTTTCTATGAAGGAGATTGCAACGAAGAATATCAACATTTTATTTCAGGAAAATCAAGTAAATATTTTAGCTTAGCTAGGATACGGAATTTTCATCCTAAATTCTAAATTGATTTGTCAAAGTTCCCTGTGTGATTTACAAGGTGATACTGCCATCGTTTTCAATTCTGTGGTCAGACCATTGTTACACCAAATGGCAGGCAGGTATAGCCATTAGTATCAGTGGTTGGGTTGGACTAATGTATTTGGTTTGAGGAATCTTTAGGTGAAATTTACATCTACATTGACAAGTGATTTAATTTTACAGAACATCCATGTGAAGTTTGTGACAAGAGTTTCAAAAATCGACACAAGGTAGGAATTAATTATTTCTTTCTTTGTTCAAAATTTTCACTGTATCAATCTGAAGTACATAGGGAAAGCTTACACAGCACTTGCTAATTACCATAACAATGACATTGATTTTGCTACAGTAATGCAGTAAGGATATTTTATAAAACTGAGTTACCCATATGTCAATAAACAGTTTTATGAAGTTCTCCTATAAAATGAATTTTTTTAAAGGGATACAATCATCTGAACTGTGCTCAAAGGTCATATGGGACCCATACGACCAATGTAAACACTGTATCCAATGTATGATGGTGATTGATGAAAGTTAAAACATGTCTGTCATAATCTACATCCTATAATTTAAATGTTACAGCTATGATGATGAGGTGCATCTAGATATCGTGTACGAAATACATTGTTTGTAAACAAGAAACTCGCACAGGTGCAGTTCTGATGACGGTTTCCCTTTAATGTAATAGCACATAACTTCTAAAATGCAGAAGTGCCTAGATGGCAAACAAACTTCATATGATACATACTGGGCTTTCAAAAAGAGCAGTTTCAAAAATTACACAACTGTCTGGATTTGGTAGGATGGTTCAGCCATGGTTGCCCATGATTTTTAAATACCATAGGTGTTTTGTTACGTTTCATAGTACTCAGATAAACAAAAGTGTTACCTATTTGAAAGCCCGGTACCCATATCTTTTTGCATTCTTTTGATAATATAGTTTTAACCCTTTCACCACCATGGTTTGTCCCAAATCCATTGTTTTCTATGGTAAAGTTGGACCTGTATACAGGGAACTGGGGGTGAAAGGGTTAAATCAAAGGCACCTGATGTAAAAATATTTACTGAAGTGTGACCACAGAATATTTTCCGAATATTTGCAACAAATGCACAATATAAATTTAAAAAAAACATTTTTTAACTTGCAAGCTATATTTGGCAACTGTGAGCAAGTGTACAAAATCCTGAATCCATTGCCAAGGATTGACATTGTGACATTTTCAAAGACAATGTGGTGTACATGTGATAACGGGAATCAAAAACATTTCTCCAAAGATTGGATTGGGATTTTTCAATAAGCAAAAATGCAAAGTGATACAAATGATGGGAGTTTAAGAGAGAAAATGAAAAGCTTCATGTATGTACCTAAATGGGTTAATGATAAAATTAACATAACTTCTCTAAGTCTCATAACCTACATGTATGTTGTTAGCACAGAGTATTTTTTCCTAAAACATTTCAAGTATGTTCATCCATTTGACATCGACAGAACATGTTATTAAAATGTCAAATTAGTACCTTTTCACCGGTTCTAAACTCAACCAGAAATTTGTGAAAGTTTTACCTCCGCTCAAAAACATAATCTGCAACTTGTTGCCCCTTAATCCTGGCAGGTAGAAATCCTGAATTGATGTGATGTACCTGTTTCAAATACAAATATTCACTTTGCTTCCAAAAGCTACATTAATAAAAGACATAATTTTGTGAAGACTAGGTCAAGAGGTTACATTTGTAGGTTTATAATGCAAGTATCTCTTGATGTGTGCAAGTCTTGTGAGATGATTTACATGTACATGACACTAACTTGACTGTGTTATTCTGTGTTCAGCTTAAACTACATCTCCTGACTCACAGCAAAGAGAGAGAAATCTTTCACTGTACATACGCTGGCTGTGAAAAGACTTATCTCAAGGTAAGAATTGTCTCTGTAGATACGCTGTACATACAATGTACATACACTGTACATACGCTGGCTGTGAAGAGACTTATCTCAAGGTAAGAATTGTCTCTGTTACAGGGATACAGATTTTGATTCAGATTGTCGAAGGATGAATCTTGTTGGACTTTATTGCATTGTATACTTGAGTGCACTCTATCAGGATGCAAATGTAATTTAGGTAGGCTCCGGTTACGGAGATAGGACAGTTGCAATTGGACTATAATCCCCACATACATCAGGGACAGATATTCGGACTCTCAAGCTTTTCCAATTCTTTTCTGATCCACCACTTGTGGGGATTCTTTTTAAAGCTCTTGGTGTTCGAACGGAAACTTTTCACTGTCTTAGTTTTTTGAAAATCGAAAAATTTATTGTTCCCCATAGAATTAACACAGGGATGGTGGCCATTATGAATTTCAAATATTGAGAAATCTCCAGTCATATGTCTCTCTAGTACCAAATTTTGCATTGTGAACCCTGATTTTTATTTTTAATTTGGTAAGAGAATGGTGGAAAGTTTGATTTAGGAAAGTTCGAGCAAAAGTTTGTCTTTCACTTTTGAGGTACATACTACCTTCATCACACCACTCATACATGTCTCAGCAGATTGGATAATACTCCACATACAAAGTGACTATGCTGAATGTTCATTGCAGATTAAGACAGCGAAAACACTTTATCCATGTTTCTGCTGAAGGACTTCACAGAGGATTAAAAATGTGACAACATGGCTGTCAGTTGGCATTAAATATTCACGTAGTTGTACTTGTCTTGAACATTACATTGCAGGCACAGAGTCTTACATTGCATGTAGAGAACTACCATGAGGGCAAGAGGCCGTATGCGTGTGCTCATGAAGGTTGCACCAAGACATTCAAACATAAGGTATCTCTTGTCCAGCATCAAGTTGTCCATGATCCAAACAGGATACCAAAAGAGGTAAGGAAAAACACTTCACAGAAAAACAAGATGTATAGCCAAGACATTTGAATTGGTTTTATTTGTGTGATTGAAGCATATTTAGTAAGAGAATATCTGTAAAAGTCATCTTCAGATCACTCAAAATTGATTTAAACGTTTTTATAAGTTGTTCCATTTGTATGTGCTAGGATAAATTCTTTTAATCATCCTACATGAAGATAATGATCATTGAATTTTTCTTGACCCTTTGAGCGCCAATGTCAGTTCTTGTTACCCAGTCAATTTTTTTCAGATTTATGCCAAAGTTTTGATAAAAATCTAGAAATGTTATGTCAATTCGGTCCATAATTATATAAAAATTACAGAAAATCTATGAAAATTGATAAGATGATGCATTAAAATTTTAATGGGAAAAATTTTGGTGGAAAAATTACAGCACTCAAAGATTTAATAATAAAGCAGAATGCTGATTTGGGAATTTTCAGTGAGATAAATGTAGTCGATAAGAAAATAATCATCCTGTCAGAGTAATATTTTAAAAATACAACTTAGACTTGTTTATGAATTTTTCTTTCTTCTCATCATCTAGAAGAAACCAAGAAAGAAAGTAAGCAAGCTGAGTTTGGCATCCAAATTAAGTGGCTACAAAGTCAAAAACATTGTGACCAATCAGACTAGAAGTGATAATGTGGCAGCTACCATTGCAGAAGATAGGGATGAAGAGACTCAAATGGAGGAGACAACATCCCAAACTATGCCCAGTGAGGCAGTTAATGTCACTCAACAATGTGAAATCACTTCAAGGATGTCTTCTGAGAAGGATTTGGAAAGTGAAGGAATTAAAAGTAGCGAAAGCTATGCAAATGGAGCTGAAGCTACAGAGGTCATATCAGGGTCAAAGGTCATCTTATCATCTGACTGCACATGTCAAACTTCTCTACCAGACATTGGAACTCATTGTAAATTACACATGATAGCTGGCAAGGCTTGACCAGATGTGGACATGAACTGGATGTTTACAGGTCGATGTTGGAAATTAACACTGAGGGAGTGTGTTTTACAAATCCCTTTGAAAATATTACAGTGTTCTCCCCAGAAATTTCTGAAACAGGGTCGGCTAATTTGCATAACAATAACTATGTAAATTTTATGTTAATTATGCAATACACATGTCACTCCATAGCATCAGAAAAAATCCCACAATAAAAGGATAAAGTAAAATCTTTTGTGCACTTTAAGCACTTCATATATTACATCCATATTTTCATTCAAAGTCTTCCAGTTCTCTCTAGAATAACATTCAAAATCAGACATTTTATGTGATCCTCTGTTACGACCGGTACGTGTTTGTCTGTAGCCAGATTGCTAAAACCATGGACGTCTGTTTTAAACGTCCATGGCAAAACAGTTAGTTACATGGACAAGTTCATACGGGACTGAATATTAGTCAGAGGAGCATGCCTGCAGAGAAATATGTTGACTTTAAAACTCAATTCATAATAAAGAGAAACCCGAAAATATTGATACCGGGTATTTTCAAGAACAAGATTTGAAATTGCATCGACTTCTACTTCGACAAACGTACGAAACTTCGACAACTGCGCGGCGTCGGCCGTACAGCCATGCATTGTGTGTGTGGAGCACGCTTGAACACACGCGACCTTTGAACCTATACTGTATATCCTAACCGTACATACATAGCTGCTGTATTCAGATGATCACACGAATGATTATTTTAACTCATGTAGTTCCTTTTTATTTCATTTCATGGTACCCTGAATATTGTAAAACGGGTCGTGGGTTTTGAAACTGGATCAAGTGAAATTGTTTCTCAAAGTCAATCGAACGAATCCATGCAAGTTACGAATGCGTGACACGAGGTGACACACATGGCTTCAACGTCATGTGGACGTACACAGATCTGGAAATGGCAAACTCGGACACGCAACGATATGAACACGCGGCAGTACCATACATTTTTGCATCTGAATTTTGTCCGTTATGTTATATAAAATGGCCGTTGTCTGTACGATCGGCAGCGTAACACATTTCATGCTTTTTGAATTTAAGTTTCATCCGTCTTAGCCGATGTTCATTTGCACTACGGCCGCCCCGTTTATTCTCCTCACAGACAAGCGCGACTTTGGGTGCTTTGCACCCGATAACCCTGCCTCATTGTGTGTAAAACACCTAAAGCATCGACATGAGAGGAGAACCGTCTAACCATTTCACACATTTTGGCGATGGAATAAACCTTTTAATCATCTGGCACGTCGTGTTATCGCCACATTAGAACCGTTTCACACTTGAACTCGTTTCACACAAAATCGCCGCCGAGAAACAATAGGTCTTCAGCCACATTGAAAGAGAATCGGCGGACACGAAACAGGATCGGCTTGAAAAAATAAAGGATCGGGCGAAAAAATAAAGGATCGGGCGAAAAAAATAAAGGATCGGGGCCGATCCTGTTAAACGGCCTGGGGAGAACACTGTATTACAATACAAATGAAACTGTGTATTGACTCTGGAAGGACACGCTGAAGCCAGTAAAAGATGTGCATTAGTCATCACTGTTCTGAATTCTTTTGGACTTACAAAATCATCTGTTTGTTTTCGTCTTCATCTTCTTGGCATTTAATCAAGGCATATTTTAACATGACAAGTAAGTTTGCAATATATTGTAAGTTTCAATTCTTACCCATTATACATGTATTTCATCAGTCCTTTGACTTCACTTCACACTTGTGTTGGTGATTTTTTTGCAGGAAATTGTTTTGCTGATTTTGTTGAAATTGTTACTTTCAGTGTTATATATTTACATTTCAACAAATTGGTGCTGTACCGTGACAAACCACATTCATTCCTTTTCAGGGCAGGTGTCACTATTTTTGTTTAAATTATAACTACAGTTTCTTGTTCTACTCCCCAAAGCATGTTGATATACCCAGTATTCAGCTTGTCAACTCAGCCTGTACATGTGTAGTCTGCATTGTTACTGTTGACAGCTGAATTCTGGTCCACACTAGAATTCAAAATGTTAGTTCAGTTTACACATACACTCGCTGCATTGACAAGCCAAGTAGTTGGTGTTTCAACATGCCCTGGGGAGTAGAACAAGAACTTGCTATTGTGAAAACACAAAGCAGTGAAAAAAATCACCAAAAGTTACAACTACCTGTGCTTACTGTGAATAACATGGGCATTGTCTTTAATCTGAAAGGAATTCATAACTTACGTGATATTGTACAAAATCAAGACTATCAAGGCATTAATTTTATTTCCACAGTTATATGAAACTCTTTTGGCATGCAAAAGTTTCCTAGATTGAGGAAAATGTTCATTCTATAGTTACTTAAGATTGCTGCCGCAGTACAGTAAGAATTCAAAGTGTAGTTTGAGGGCACACTGCTGGAAAACCCAACAAACTCTAGACACTATTAGTTACTGCTCTATGATAATAATACAGAATTTCGAGAGTAATTCAGAAGTTGCTCAGTAATTGTCAGGACACGATGAGTGTGTACACTGCCATTATATCTTGCTGCCATGATTTTGAAAAATGTTTGGAAGAGTTTTCTCTTGAATTTAGAGACAAGCAACAGCTACTGTGTATTGTCCTTTAATCAACACACAAATAAAAATTGATAACCATTTGATGCATTTGTCTTCTCAAAATGTTGTCTTGAAATACAAAAGTAAATACTGTCCTATTAATACTGATATATTGTAAATCGGACACTTTCCAAAACGTACTGCGTTATCCCATAAGTCACACATATCGGTCAGTCACTTTGAATATTTGTATCAGTGTACACTTTCAAAGTCACCCATATCGGTCAGTCACTTTGAATGTTTGTATCAGTGTACACTTTCAAAGTCACCCATATCGGTCAGTCACTTTGAATATTTGTATCAGTGTACACTTTCAAAGTCACCCATATCGGTCAGTCACTTTGAATATTTGTATCAGTGTACACTTTCAAAGTCGCCCATATCGGTCAGTCACTTTGAGTATTTGTATCACAGTACACTTTCAAAGTCACGCATATTGATCAGTCACTTTGAATATTTGTATCAGTGTACACTTTCAAAGTCACCCATATCGGTCAGTCACTTTGAATATTTGTATCAGTGTACACTTTCAAAGTCACCCATATCGGTCAGTCACTTTGAATATTTGTATCAGTGTACACTTTCAAAGTCACCCATATCGATCAGTCACTTTGAATATTTGTATCAGTGTACACTTTCAAAGTCGCCCATATCGGTCAGTCACTTTGAATATTTGTATCACAGTACACTTTCAAAGTCACGCATATTGATCAGTCACTTTGAATATTTGTATCACAGTACACTTTCAAAGTCACACACATTGATCAGTCACTTTGAATTTGCTGCATGGGTGCTTGACGAGAATGTCCGTTTCCCTCTCACAGACAGTACAGATAACAAAATTTGCACAAAAGGTCTGGTATTCTGATTCTTCTAAGGTACCGGTACACATTCTCATGAACTAAAGGATTTTAGGTCTAGTGTTCAGCGATGTTTAATTGACACCCATATTAGTCATTCTTAAAGTAATCTTAGTCGTTTTTTGATTTAGAAAATGTCTTCATGACACAGAAGGATATTGTATGATGAACAGATTAACTTGCATACTTTCAAGATCTTACTACGTTATGGATATTTAATAATTTCCCGTTTGTCATCAACCAATCCAAACTCCTCACTCAAGTGTCTGGCCATATGCCAGTTTGCTACTGACCTATAGGGTACATGTCAGGCAAGACATATGAAAATAAGTAGATATCTCTGGATTTGCATACATTTTAAAACCTCAAACAGTCGATCGTTTTCACTTGTCATACGCGGCGTAACAGGACAAACTTAAACTTTCATAACCTCATTAATATCCAAGCCACGCCCACCAAAACCTTTTCAGTTCTTGCCATTTAGATCCTGAAGCTGTGCACCAAATTTGGTTGACATCCCTTCAGCAGTTCTTGAGATATCGGGTATATACAGACAGACACATACACACACACATACAGACAGCGGTAAACCATATGCTCACGTGTGTAAACACGTGAGCAAAAAACGGTTTAAATCCAGACTACAAGCTCTCTGATCCTATTGTTCAATCAGTGTAGGAAAATATCCATGATATTTCTTTAAAAATGTAAAGTAATGGTTGAGGAATGGGATCAGTCACACATCCATGGAAATCTTATACCACTGTTTAGTGTACAAAGTTGGCCAATCAGTAATGCTGAACTGATCGCTCATCTGAAACGAGCGCTCAAGGTTGATAGATAATTTGCTGTTGGAAATGTGGCCGAAATATCCATCAAGACCAGAGTGGCGCACAGATTTTATAAGTTTCACTCTGAATATTATGTCAGTTAAAACAGCGTATTTTTTACTTTACTGCAATTTTAATGTTTAAATGTATGAATGGTGTCTGTCCACAATATTTATCAAGCTTATTTACTCTCAACTGCAATGTTCATGACCATAATACGCGGTCTGCATATCACCAGGACTGTTATGTGCCAAGGTGTATTTCAAAATCTGGTCAACGTAGGTTTCATTTCCGAGGATCTAAAGTATGGAATGCTTTACCTACAGATATTAGACAGAGTACTACTCTTTATACTTTCAAACGTAACTTGAAAGACTACATAAGAAGGAATGTTTCCCTGTAGTTCCGTCTCTTGTACGCATGTCTGTGATATGTAGTTTTCTTTTCTTTTCTTTTTCCGAAAGAGCCCCGATGAAAATTACTGTACAGTAATTCGGCCGCTTAGTAAAGTGTTAATACTAATGATATACAAACAAATATTTTCCATTTTATCACAATCTGAAGACAAAATGGAGACCCTACTCATCGGTCACACCCGTTACTTTATTTAACAATATACAGTCGTGTATGGAGAGTCTCTCACAATTTTTGTTCAAACGAGTCCCTGTCTGGCTAGAAAGCACGTTTTAAGCAGTATATAAATTATAAAACCTTGGGGATTGAAATTTAAGTAGATACGAATCACTGACCGTAAGAAATGTTTGTGTTTCATTTATTGCCAATTACGAAGTTCTGTTATTCTATTGGCAGTTATAATAGTGAATGCAAAAGTTGTAATTAATTGAAAGTTTATCTCTGATGCTGTTAATATCTCTTGCTATTGATGGCCTCGTAAGGCTACGTTGACAAATAACGTTTGGAGGGGGAGGCGGGCTGGAGGAATCGCGATTGAAATCTTATTGTTCATCAGCTCCTTCTCGATACCCTCAAAAATTTTAAAGCCCCCCCCCCCCCCCCGTCTATATGATCAAATATTTTCAAGTCCCCCTCCCCCAAATCATCATGTAGCCGTATATTTATTAGGGATGCACGCAAAGAAAAAATAAACATGTATTGGACAGTTCTGCTGGCAAATATTCAACACTGCTTGTTATTAGCAGTTTATAGAGCCGAATTCCCTAGGAATTCCTAGGCAAGTTCTTAAATTGATTCATTTTAAAATTTATCAGTGGACTTTTATGATTTGTCAGTCAAAGCCGACTTGAATTAATCCAATAAGATCTTGCCAGGCCAGTGGCACCTGCTGAAGAGCACACAAAATGACAATGATGAGAGACTATGCCAATTGTGAATTCCTTGTTAGATTAGATGCTACTTACAAGTTTTAGAAAAAATGACAATACTGAAAGGTTAAAATATTCCATCAAATGAACATTTTCATTTGTGAAATTTTTGTTGTAATGATGGTAAATTTGGTAAAATTACAATTATTGTGTATAGTCAAATATTTTTTTCATTAGAGTCGTCACTTTACGAAGTTTTACTTTCGTGTTATTTTACGGGGAGAAAGTGAAAATCGAGAAAATCAAGCATGGTAAAACCCATCTTTTTTCTTTAATATTTGAGTTTCATTATTGTCATACGTCAGAACTCAATAATCCCTGATAACTTTCAAGTCTCCTGGTCTTCCATGTGTTGTTTTCTGGCCTGATCTTGTGTACAATTATGTCTCACTGTCATGAGCATCACATGCATTCTTCTTCAGCTACTTCGTAGTCAGAGTTATCTCTGTCACTGCCGGTATGAAGTGACAGTGACACTGCCCATAGGCAGTAGCAGGGTAGTGACTGTATTAACTTTGACAATTTGACAATAATTTTGTTCAGTTTACAGAATTGCATTCTTATTCTACTTGAACTGTCCAGTATTCAGCTTGCGAACACAGCCTGTGAATATATACCCGCATTTGTATCATTGACAATTGACTTTCAGTCTGGAGTCTAAATCAATTATCACCCAAAATTCACATATGCAGGTCTTGTAGACAAACTGATTTCAATTTCCAGTGATATTTTTCTATTTTGATCGATTTTTTCAAATTCATGATTGCTTCTATTTCTTTCTTTTAATGACGTGGACATGTTTATTTTAGTAACATTGGTTCGTTATTATCACCCGCATCTTTTCCAGTTAGGCTCTATAAAATTAAGTGAGAGTTACTTCCGTGGAATACATCAGACATCTTGCCTTAGTAGCTGAATACTCGGCCTGCTTCTGTTAAAGAAGATCATTTCTGGATCGACTGGGTAAGTAACGCTATTACTTCCGGGCTGAACACAAAGGTACTGCTTTCATATTGTATCTCAAGAGAAGTTATATCCACTTCAAACGGTAGACATAATCGTGCAAAAGTTTACTGTATGCGCAACCCACAAAAGTAATCGAAAATGAACTGTATAATGTTATTACAATGTTGTTCAAATTAATTGCTATGATTACATCTTGACTTTCACAATCAAGAAGTCCATCCTTCTTGCACCGAAAGATTATTGTAGCTTACTGTGGTCCACAATGTGCTCTGTCCATCGATACATGCTTGCGTGGAAGCGTTTCCACACTGTAATTACACATTTGTATCTGTGTCAGGGAGTAATTTGTGAGTTTTATGTATCGTCTGCCGCGAAAATTTAAATGCATTTTGTAATCACAAGAATGGCAAATGCTACTGGTTTTATTATCAATGCACTGATTGGGTCCGGGGAATACAAATGTAACAAGCACAAAAAACCCAAACAAAAAAACAAACCAAAAAACCCACAGAGGATGCACTTCAGTTCATAAAAAGAAAGCAGAGATGTTTGGATTGGGCTGAGGTCAACAGAAATGAGTGAGTAAGCCCTGTTGCAAATTTTTGATCCGCCAAAACTGGTAGGTAACTAAGGTAGGAGTTAGTAGTTATTGGAACAAACGTCCTGCGCTGGAAGATAAATACCGACGTCCTCCCAAGAATTAAACCTGATACCGTTTGATATGTATGTACATTGTGCAAATGTAAAAGATCACACTTCAATGAGGAGGAAATCAGTTTATCGGCTTTTAAAGAAAACCGTGATTATAAAAAATGAAATGGAAGCAGTTTTCTCATTCAAAATAACGCTTTAACAGAAGATGCTCTAGTAATACAAATGTTTGTGAAATGTTGACCCGATTTTTGCAAATGAATGCTAGCGATGCATTCGTTGTTTTCTATGCATACATGTTGTAATCCTTTCTTTAAAACAGAGTATCATAGCCAGAGAATATATGCTTTCAAATTTACCACAGATAACTTGTGCTGTATTTTGTGGATGCCTCTCTAGATCACGGATTTACACCCATTTTCCTCTTATCCGGCTTCCGCGCGGTCACCAAATTCAGTTCTTCACCGAACAATTAGCAATAAAGAGTTCCTATCAAAAGTGAGCAGATTTGAGTAATTTTCTCCGAGTAAATGCAGCGGCTTTTTTTTGATTGCTGATGGCATCAGTGTCATTGGTCCTTAGTTGGTGACCGCTATTTATTTGACTTACAGATTGATACATTGCGGATGCCACATGTGGGATATGATGCGTTTACAATTTTCGAAACATCTGACATCACTTCTCGGTCTATGCAAGAGGTCCATATATCTTTCTTTCACGAATTTGTCTTTGTTGTGTGTATCGGTACTTTGCTGTCTGCTCTGTGCTGTTTTGTGTCTATGTTTGTAACAATTGACTTATATGTATTACGAATTGTACCTACTGTTATATGGATCATGTGATTACTTTTCAAAGGTAGAGCGAAGACGAGAAAATGTCCATAAACTTCGGCTATTACTGCTGTTTTGATCAAATCGTATTCGATATATGGTATGATTCTCGTGGTATGACAGTAAATCTATGAAAGTTTCATACACGCATTTCATTCAGACTCTTACTGTAACACTGTCAATTACAGACTTACCTAGTGTGATTAAACTATGAAGTTATCATTCGTACTACTGGCTGCTCTGCTTGTTGGAGTCTGCGAAGGATCCTCTAGCGACTCTTCCCCCGAAAATGATTATTCTTGCATCTTAACTGTGACCCGCATTCATGATGCAATCACGAACAAGGTGATGTTAAAAGGAGCCGATTGCCATGACGACCTGCATGAGCTGAAGACACAAGCTGACCAGATAACTGCAGATGTTACCATCACAGCGTACCATGCATACGAGGATATTGAGGAAGATGGCAGAATTATATTTAGCATAACAGCAAGTAAATTGGACACAGTGTCTGCCGATGACTATGTGAGTAAACTAAAAAATATGTACAAACATTTTGCAAGAAATTTGCATTTAATGTTTTATATATTCTCTTACCTTCATTGCTTAAATGAGCAGATTGTAAATGATTATCACAGGTGCCATCCCAATACTATTATGTTATTGAAAGTACCAACAAATGTATTCAGGGCAAATTGCTGACTAACTTGGGTAGTACGCGCCTCGAAAGTGAAAGACTCAAACTTTTGGTCGAACTTTCCTGAATGAAACTTTCAACCATTCTCTTATCAAATCGACAATAAAAATCGGGGGACCACCGTTTGGAACTAGCGAAACAAATTACCCAACGTTTCGCGAGACATGAAATTAAAATGGCCGCCATTCCTGTGTTACCTATGGGGGAAAATTAAATTTTGGATTTCCGAAAAACTAAGCCGGTGAAAGTTTTTCTTATTCCTAAAGCTTTAAAATGAGCCCCCACAAGTGGTAAATCAGAAAAGAAGTGTAGAAATTTAAGAGTCCCGCCATCTGTCCCAGAGGCACGTTCTACCTTAATCGTAATTCGGAGGAAATGTATAAGGTGGTACTGATTTTGGTATCTTTGTCATTCTGAACCCATGTAAATTGAAGCTAGTGTGGATCTGAATGCAATATAGTACGAAGGGGGACATGTCACGTGACTTCCATACGTATTTGCAATGAATATGCGCACAATTCATTGCAATGGCTGATTTTAATGTCAAAAAATACACGAAATCAATGTTAAATTTTTCTATTAAGGAAGTAATGCATTTGCTATCAAATGCTTGATCAAATTCAGTTTGGATAATTACTTACTTTTCTGATTGATAAGACTCCGGGCCCTTGTTAATGAGTGGGAAAAATATCACCTGAATCGAATAACTTCAATCTCACGTTATGTTAAGTCGAAGTGATGTCTTTACATTACACAGGGAACTAAGATTGTAGCTGATGGCGACGTCGATGGCTGCTTCAACTGTACAACTGGCATTTATATCGGTCTTGGTGGAACAAAGAAAACTTGTATTCCAATGGTGAGTAGTGTTTCAAGTCAAAGTATATAATTGATTTAAATGTTGTACAAATTAATGAAATTGTCGAATTCTTTTTGAATAAAATATCCGTTATCGTATAGACTAACAAGCGCTGAATAACAAGACTTGTTTGTAGATATTTCTCTGAAGCAAACAGTCACATGATCTGAGACTCTGGGCCTATCACCATTAGAACATCTGCAAGCATGTGAAGAGGCCGTTATGGAATCCTTTTTGCCTCCGGGTAGATGTCCGGCAGATCATGAACGATTACGCGAATAGGAAGATACACTGCCCTGTTTGGCTTTGTTACAGATGCACTTCCTTCATCATGTGACATTTCCCTAACGCTATAGGTTTCAATCTAGGTAGCTCCATCCCTGGTCTACTCAGTGTTCCGGTCCTTTACCAATATATCGAAAGGGTCAATCCTAGCCCCTGCAAAATTCCACATTTTTATCTTGATCACTTACATTATGCTATCCTCACAACTATACACAGTGAATGTTCATGACCTCCCGTTAAAGCCATCATTGAGGATTTACTGTTGCTAGTAGTATGCAACGGCTGGGAAGACTAATTTTTATCGGTAGATTGTCATTATTTACACCAAAGTCGGAAACTCCCGAGACGCTGCACATTGGTCCAACGTTCTTTTTCATTCACGGTTACAAATTCAGAAATGTGGACGATTGCTATAAAGGGTTATCAAAAGGCAACAACTCTTTTTTAGAATATCTCGGAGTATATCATTGGCCACCTTTTTACAGATTATGCCATAAAAAATATTTCTGTTTTTGGTGGTTATTTTGACACAAACAGTGAACCGCGGAAGATACACATATACAGTCAATATTGACAAGGTTAATAATGAGTAGTTCAATATACCTATGGAAGAAGACCTTTACATTATTGCTGAAAGAAGCTGAAAAAAATGCAATAACTACTTTCATATTCTCATTGCTAACTTCTTCATCTCTTCCAAAAACCTAGGACTGCCTCTCTCAGTTTGACGGAGTATACGTGAACCCGCCTTTACCTGTCACCAGGAGTAATTTATTCACCAAGTGTATCAAGGAAGATAACGATGATGGTTCCTACGTCACGTATTGCAAGGACTTCACACCAAAGCTGTCACCAAGTAATGCCTGAGAAGAAGCGTGCATACTCGTCAACGGATGAAATAGAAAATGCTGTCATAATTCTGATCTCTTATTCTCGACAAAATTCATTTCGTCAATCTATGGCGTCCGCAACTTGAAAACACAAGTGAATGTCTTTGCAACTGATATTGAGTAAAGTGGATTTCTGTGTTGATGTGAGACAACATGCAAAGAATCGTATACTAGATGACTTCTTTCCTTGACATGTGGAATAATCTCAGCCATCTGTGCTGACTTCTTATCGAAATATGCTGATACTATTGTGATTTCTTCTAGCGTCTTGTAACTTGGCAGCTTTAATTAAAATGATTAGCTTATGCATTGACAATCGCTCATTTAATGGTCTTGGTTTTTATTGTACTTAGAATCATGTTTGTTTTTTGTTTGTGCACGCTGTAGCTGTGACGTCATGTATTCTGGATAAAATGGGAAAGGGAGAGACAAGGAAGGAGCAGTCTCTTGAAAAATCGTTTAAATCGGTAACTCCGAAAAAATTATGTTGAAAGAAGTAGGGAGGAACCGGCAGATAGGATAGATTTGTCGTCTTTTCCGTTCATCTCGGATTTCAGAAAATTTATCTATACATAGTGCGTTCAAAGACATGAAGAAAATTGCGAGTTATAAAATAATTGATCGATTTTTGTGTGATATTTCTCTAAGCAGCCATTACTATAGCAGTTTCATTTTAAATCAAGCATGGTAGCACATTGACACCATAACCCCGTTTTTAATGTGAAATTCTTTACCGAACAGCCAAATCAGACATTTTCAAGGGTTACAAGACTAATAGGTGTTTGTGCTTATCTTTCTTAATGTTGACAGCCGAACAAATCCATTACCCTTACAATTACGCACTCTGCTGTTTGTTACAGTCGGATTCCAACTACTAGACCCTAAAGATATATTGCTACCGGGAGATCTAATGATTATCCATATCTCTGAATTCTAGTGGTAATGTCGCCAGAAAGACACAGAGAATGCCTATCAGGATTAACAAAAGCGGGATCTTTATTTTCCGAATGGCTAATTCCCATTTTTAGCTTTGAAATTCGAAAAACGTAAATGAAAATGGAACTGCGAAGTACGATAGAATGTTTGCCACTTGACCTATATCCATGGTTAGTAGCTCAGTTGACGTTGAACAGAAAACTTTAATACCCGGGCATCGAGCAAGACCGTGACTTGTCTCAACTATTTAAAATCAACAAAAAGTTAAAATGAAATTCCTTTGT
This sequence comes from Ptychodera flava, assembly GCF_041260155.1. Lineage (NCBI taxonomy): Eukaryota > Metazoa > Hemichordata > Enteropneusta > Ptychoderidae > Ptychodera > Ptychodera flava. The sequence goes on along the minus strand of NC_091944.1, from coordinate 2,686,389 downwards.
GTTTTCGATTGAATTGTTGGATCATGAAAGCACTGTGGATTCTCGAAGGGTCACTATAACCGAGATTATAATGGCAAGGGGATAGTGCTAGAAATGGTATTTTAACAAGCCGCAGTATTTACCACCAATAGGGAGCCTCTGCGAATGGTCAATGATGGTGTGACGTCATCATTTCTGTCATTGTGAGAGATAAGAAACTATACAATTTTGAATTCCTTTCAACACTAAAATGTATTATCCCGCAGTAGTGACCAAACGGAAGTTCTTTCGTCATGTGACAGTTGATGCCATCAACTAGCAGGGTATGCTTACCCATTCCAGACATCTTTTACCACTACTAGCTGTCAGTGGTTCAGGATGGTCCTACTTAACTTTGTAAATCACAAATGTCCCACGGACCTGGTAATGTATTACGTTGACTGAAAATGATTATTGGACCTGTTAAACGTCATATTCCCTTATACATGTGTGCTCCTATATCTTTCTGAGTTGGAATTTGCGTTTTATCTGATAGCAGAGAAAAAGTTGACCTTTCAACTGCTTACCCATAATGCTCTGTACTGTCATCGTGGTCGAGGAAAAGAGTTAACCAATTTCTTTCTTCAACTGCAAAAGAAATCACTCTAGGCGTGCAGAAAATGTTTTGAAAAACTGTGCTTAACTTTCAACGAATGTTCACCATATCAATAATAATAATACCAGTATATAAATAACAAACATGTCTATAAGTAACAAAATATAATTTCAACAGCCTCTGAACGAAGAAAATATAAATGGAAATATGGCATTTTATGTAAACCTACGAGTTTTCACTTTCTTGAAAGTTATCGGACCATATCAAGTGTTTTCCTTCAGCAAAATATTACGCCTTCCCAATTTTAACATCTATTACACAGTTATGTAATCTCAATGTAAATATGCATGTTTAAAAGGAATGCCAATAAAACCTTGAATATTGCAGTACATGTTAAGGTAGTTGGCGTATCCCAGGCCAATCCGGCGACTTTACTGAGTTGTCTTACCTGGATCAAACAGCAATTAAGAGCCAAGGGCCGCATTGTTGTCGATCTCTTGGAATTAAAGGTATACAGTCACCTGTAATGTAAATATGCCCATATATGGTCAAAGGGGCGTTCCCTGGCATTCAAAATGCCCGTGTGAGGGCGCAGTTTTTAAAAGCGGCCACCCACTTAAAATCTGTGATTGGTTATATTTTCTCTTTCCATTGTAACTGTGGCAAAATCGGAATAGGTGACAGTATACCTTTAACTAGCTTGTTTGGGTCTTTGACTGAGATGAGACGCTCGAAAAGGATATGGTTCACTCGACGCTTCATTACTCCGTTACAGAGTCGGAACAAGGAAAGCTTGTTCGATGGTCACCAATGGTTTCTGCTGTCTCTTTGCACCGTAGCGATGCAAAATGCAGATGGCCGCTAGGGAAGCTTTTAATGTTTTAACTTTTGATTAAAGAAACCTCTACAAACGCTATCAAACCAAACGTGAGTGACAGGGTATTAAAATAAGCCGGCAATTGTATTAAGTCAACTTTGTTGTATACAATAACAAGGGACAGGTATCGTAGGACTGGATGTGTCAAACTTTAAATGACAAAAAAACATGATGAAACTAATATTTGACTTGAAAAAAAAATTAGATAATAGCTAAATACGGGATGTTTTCACTCTGATAACTACAAATAAATGCCCAGTAACGAACAGTTATGATCATTAACGAGCTGCAACCTGATGGATCATGGAACGCGCCATTAACGAGTAATAATGAGCCAAAATTCATGATCAATCTTTAAATTAAACTCAAGCTGCTCCTATCTCACCAATCGTTGAAATCACGCCCTCTACGACACGTTTAGAAGTTACCAGCAACAAGCTGCACCATTGACTACGACAGCAATATGTATAATTCATAATAACAACAAGAACCGACTGGTAAAAGGAATCGTCAACTAAAGATAAACGACAAAAATAGCATTTGAATTTTAAGAACTGGGCTCAATCCCAAGGATCAAGCTTGTTCTAGTTTGTAAGAGGATTGTGGAGGTGACATAGCCTTTTCTTTACATTGGAATTGTAATCTAGGTAGTAAATTTTCTGGTAAGACAATCTAATGCCTAAGGGAGCGTTCAGTTATTATGGCCGGGGTGGGCCGGCAAATTCTTCCTGCTCATCAGTCAAAATAAGTGAACCCCCCCTACCCATTGCACCAAAAAATTGATGACCCCCTTTTAAGATGACAAAAATGTCATGACCCCCCTATTGCTTGAGTAAAGCTGTACACACAAACACTGCTGGAGGGGGGGGGGCAATAGAATAAAAAATAGATTCTCAGATTTTTGGAAATTAAGCCCCCTTACAAACAAAGGTGTTAATGTTTAAATTTCCCCTTCTAACTTGCTATAATTTGAAATTACCCCCAAAGGGATTGGACAGAAATTACAGGTGGATTGCAATATTTTGCGTAAGCGTGTGTGTAAAAAATTTTGATATTTGGATGTAATTGATAATCAGCTGTTGATAATGTTGATTTACTATACAAGGTAGTCTATGAGAAAACTATGTAATACTTTTTCAATACAAAACTATATCTATGCATTTATAGATATTTGACATCAATTGACATCAATGTACTTAGGTTGTTACCACCGGTATGTGGACAAAAAATTTGACTTTAGATTTTCACCAAAGATGTTCATCCACTATAAATGGGAGTATACGATAAAATTGTGAATATTGTTTTTCCAATGAAAAACTTGCTATACTTGTGCATATACAGACGTTGTATAATTAACATAATTGTACTTGATTACAATGTGATGGTTAAAGGTGCTTATATATGTTATGTGTACAAGAAATCTGATTTTGGAATTTCACTGAAAATGTTCATCCACTGTACATGGGAGTCTATGAGGAAACTATGAATAATTTTTTTCCAATACAAAAATAGGTGAATCTGTGTATTTATTTACTCTCGATTATTAATATCAATGTACTTGATTAGACTAGGGTGGTAACAAATGGATGTGTTCGCCAGAAATTGGATTTTGGAATTTCACCGAAATGTAGATTCACTGTACATTGGAGTCTATGAGGAAACTATGAATAATTTTTTCCAATACAAAAATAGGTAAATCTGTGTATTTATGTTCTCTTGATTATTAACATTAATGTACTTGATTAGACTTGGGTGGTTACAAATGGATATGTGTATAAGAAATCTGATTTTGAATTTCACTGAAAATGTTCATCCACTGTACATGGGAGTCTATGAGGAAACTATGAATAATTTTTTTCCAATACAAAAATAGGTGAATCTGTGTATTTATTTACTCTCGATTATTAATATCAATGTACTTGATTAGACTAGGGTGGTAACAAATGGATGTGTTCACCAGAAATTGGATTTTGGAATTTCACCAAAATGTAGATTCACTGTACATTGGAGTCTATGAGGAAACTATGAATAATTTTTTTCCAATACAAAAATAGGTAAATCTGTGTATTTATGTACTCTTGATTATTAATATTAATGTACTTGATTAGACTAGGGTGGTTACAAATGGATATGTGTGCAAGAAATTGGATTTTGATATTTCACTGAAATGTTGATTCACTATACATGGTAGTCTATGAGGAAACTATGAATAATGTTTTCCAATACAAAACTATCTAAATCTGTGCATTTATAGACATTTGATAACACATTTTGAAGTACTTAGTTAGACTAGGATGGTTAAAGGTTCACATGGTTGCAGGAAACTGGATTTTGGAATTTCACCGAAATGTTGATTCATTATACACTGAGGTCTGTGAGAAAACTATGAATAATTTTTTGATAATGTAAAGTAAATTAATTTGTGCTTTTATAGGTGTTTGACAATGGATACAAATGTACTTGATTCAAATAGGACATTTGAATGTTCAGATGTTGACAACAATATTGATATTGGAATTTCACCTAAAAGCATAATTTCACTTTTCATGGTACTAGTAATCTACAGGTAACTGTTAAATAATTTTCCTGACAAAACTTGCTATATCTCTAATATGTAAGTAATAGGAATTGTTCATTGCCCTCAGTGAGCTCAATTTACAGTAAGACAAGCCTCAGAATTGCCAAGGCAAGATGTTCATGTGACAGATAATTATACTTTTGTTCAGATATACAGTTAAATGACTTCAGAGAACGAAATCATGCAGCGAATCATTTTTATCTCCCAGAATATTTCTGAACACTGAAACTGCCTTTTGACGGGACGGATACTTATGAAAATTAAGTGATCCCCCCCTCTGATCTGTTTGAAAGATACATAACCCCCCCCCCCTTTGCAGTTTTCAAATTTAAGGTGACCCCCCTGGATTTTGCCGGCCCACCCCCGGCCGCAATAACTGAACGCTCCCTAACCCATGGCTTTAAACAACAAGACAGATTATACTTTAAGTGAAGTGCCCTCTTTGACAGAAATTCCTTACTTTTCATTTTTGGACTCTTGACAAAAGAGTGCAGTTATAACATTGCAATTATATTAAATAAAATGCAATTAAATGATAGCAGTGTTCTGAGTTTAGTTTTTTCTTCAATCTTAACTCATACAACAAGAATATAGCAGTCTTCGTCAGATAGTTAACTTGTGCTGAGCGACTGGACCGAAAGGACAGGATGGGAGGGCTGGTGTTTTCCAGAAGTGCAAGTAAGTTATTATTGAAAGTTTATCACTAACACTGTTCATACCATGTTATAAACAACCTCATAATAGATAACTCAGCTTTATGAGGGTCCAAATCACTGAGCAGCCAAATAACAGGGAGGTTACCCTTTGATTCAAGATTTAAATTTCCAGTTAGTGTGATATTATAGACCAGTTGATGACTATTTGTGATCGATTTATACAAATTTATGATTGGTTCTAATTATTTCTTTTAGTATGTATGTTTTTGCATACATTTTCTGGTAATTATCATCTGCATCTTTTCCAGTCAGGTTCTATAAAATACAGTGAAAATTACTTCCATAAAATGCATTAGACATCTTGCCTAGCTAAATACTCGGCTTTGTTCTGTAAAAGAAGATCATTTCTGGATCAAGAGGATAAGTAACAATATGACTGCCGATCTGAATGCAAACATACTACTTTTATATTGTATATCCACTTCAATTGTAGACATAGTCATGCAACAGTGTACTGCATGTGCAACCCACAAAACTAAGCGAAATGAGAATTTATAATGTTATTACAAAGTCGTTCGAATTAATTGCTATGAATACATCTTGACTTTCACAATCAAGAAGTCCATCCTTCTTGAACTGAAATATTATTGTAGCTTATTGTGGTCCACAGTGTGCTCTGTCAATCGATACGTGCTTGCGTGGAAGCATTTCCACACTGTAATTAGACATTTGGTATCTGTGTCAGGGCGTAATTTATGAGTTTTATGCATTGTCTCCGGCAAAAATTTAAACGCATTTTGTAATCACACCAATCGCAAATGCTACTGGTTTTATTACAAATGCATGCAGCTGGGTCGATGGAATAAACTGGTTCAAATTACTGACAATTATACATGTGATTAAGAGTTTCAACTCCATATTAGAAACGGTGGCCAAGAAAGAAGAGGCCGGATTTTAATATTCTTAATCAAAATCGACTCGCTATGAGTAATTGTGTTTGGTTTCTGGGAAATGTACGCAGACAACGCGGTTATGTTTCCCAATTCTTCTGGACAAGAGTATTAATATATATACATGTAATATACAGAGTTATAAATGTCCTTTTCAACGTTTTCATATTGATAAAATCACCATCCTTAATCCCATCTATATACTATGTATATGGCGTTTACGATCAGAGTCAGCTGCATTAAAATTGCGATTTTAAAGTGATATTTGACATGAATAATGTGTAAAGGCGTCTTAATAGTCCCCTTGGTAGGCCTAAATAGATATGGATCTTAACTTTATATCTAAGTATGACTCTAATGGTCATTCTTTTAAGTTGTAAATTCTTTGCAGATTCGTCTTTGTTGTCTTGCCCCCTACAATGCAGCAATTATCAATTACAGACAGAAAAATAGCATCATAGACTAATAAAGTGACTTTTACAGGTGTTAAAGGACGCAGCTCTTGGTCTTAGAAGTGTTAATAGACATAGCATTGTTTGAAATCCAGGACGAAACCAGTAAAAATTACGACTCAAACTTCCACCTGATCATCAGCCGACGTGTCTAAGTCGCCAACTTTAAGACAAGGGATGATCATGGTTCACAAGATTCAATACTTTACAAAGATCTAAAAATGATAAGCCACTATACAATCCATTATCAATATTCCCTAGACTTTGGTCTGCATGGCATGAGTGAAATTGTCTGAAAACAGATTGAGATATAACGATTACTTTGTTTGAATTGATATAATTATGAAGGCTACTAAAAACATGTTTCCAAAGTATCTTAGATCAGTTAGAGTTGAAATAGACCTTCAGTTGCAAATAAGATTATTTGGTACATTTTCAGGATTTGAACAACTGTAGTGCAACGAAAACAATTTTGGAGAAAAGAACCATAAACGCTTGAATTCTTTAAAATGTTGGCAACAGAGTCGGCGATGCTAGCTGCACCTATTGTGAGGAGTGTTGGAGAAACTTTATCGTTACCCTCAGTCTGAACTATTTTACTGAAGAATGTTGTGCATAACAAAAACAACGGAAATCGGGGGGAAAGCTCACATCACAAAAATACAGCATCTTCGTCAGATTGTTCACTTGTGCTGAGGGACTGGACAGAAATTACAGCGTGGGAGGGCTGGTGTGTTCCAGCATTGCGTTTAAAGTTATAATTGAAAAGTTTTCAGTGACACTGTTCATATCTCCTGTTATAAATGGCCTCGCAATAGATAACTCAGCGTTGTTGTCGTCCAAATGAAAGAGAGTTAACCCTTCGATTTATAATTTAAATTTCCGGTCATATTATAGACCATCTGGAGTCTATTTGTGATCGATTTACTCAAATTTATGATTGGTTCTATTTATTTCTTTAAGTATGTTTATTTTAGTATACAGTGGTAAATAATTATCACCCGCATCTTTTCCAGATAGGTTCTATAAAATGAAGTGAGAGTTACTTCAGTGGAATACATCAGGCATCTTGTCTTAGTAGCTGAATACTCGGCCTGCTTCTGTAAGAGAAGATCATTTCTGGATCAAGTGGGTAAGTAACCACATATAGTATCCATCGACAGAGTACAGATTACAATAAGCTACAGTCATCGTTCAGTACGAGAAGACTAGTCTTTTAGGTAGTGAAAGTCAATGTTAAATCATAACAATATTAATTTGAGTGACATTTTAAGAACATTATATATTATGGCTTTTGTGGGGTTGCACATAAAACAAACTGTAAAGTTACAACCCTTACTTTGAAAAGAGATTTGGTACCTTTGTCATGGATTAGTTTGTATCGTCTGTAGCGAAAATTAAAATGAAATTTATAATCACATTAATCGCAAACGCAACTGGCTTTATAACAATTGCACATATTCGCCACAATTCGGATTTTTGGATATAAAGCTGACAGATAAAGCACAAAAACCACAGAGGATGTACTTTAATTTATCAAAAGAAATAGACATCAAATCAGGTCCAATCATCATTATCATTCAAGGTAACTATGAAATTTACCAGGTCCAAGGAATATATCGAAAATGACAAAGGCTATGGGGTCATCTTGAACCACGAAATAGTGGTGGTACCAGGTGTCCTGAATGGGTAAGCGTACCCTGCCGGCTAGCTGCACCCGTCAAGATTGACCCAACGCGACAAATCCATTGTTATTTGGTGAATTCACCAAATTACTTTTGTGAGTCAAAATTTGGTATGCTGTCACTCATCATTCGAGAAACAGACAGGTCATATTTTGATACAACATCTCCATATCTACCGTAGAACTTCTTACAGATTTCACTAATCTACTTTCTGAGAATCCTTGATTGCCTCACTAACTTTTGAGCTAATAGGATGTGTCTAGCTCGAAAGTCTTCATATGAATTGCATGCTCTACTAAAGTAAAGTCTAAAGTATTGACAGCTGTTCGTGTGAGTTGGTTTGTCTGATGCAATTTCTGGCATTCAGAAATGTTAGGTACGGTAGGACTTAGAGTAGTCCTTATTGATACAAATACCCCGTATGGAAAAATGAATACCGAGATCAGCCCAAGAGATAAAACTGATCTCGTATAATGTGTGCGTAAAAATGTAGCGACCGTAAGAATACCCTTGAATGGGGAGGAAATATGTTTATCGATTTTTAAAGAAAACTGTGATTATGAAGAATGGAATAGAAGTGGGTTTGTCCTTCAAAATGAAGCTTAAGGTAAAATGCGTCCCGGATAATTATTTTATTTTATTATTTTATCAAACCTACTGAACGAGGGTAGCTTGGTAAGCTTCAGTAAAGATGCTTATCTCCTCGAGGCCCTTCAATTGAACATACATCCTGATACAAAGCGGGACTATATGAAACATTGCAATCGAAGATAGCACAATACAATGAAAACGAAAAAGGTGGATTAAAACAGAGAGATATTTACAGATACCTTTGCGATTCGCCTATTTACACCAAAGGAATTAAATCAAGCCTACGGTTTACAGCCGGAAGTTTGTCTCATATCACGCTTTCGTGTGGTTACAAAATTGTGTTCTTCACCACATAATTGACGAGAAATAGTTCCTCTCAAAATTTGGCAGATTTGGATAATTATCTCAGAGTAAATGCAGCGATTTTTTTGTTGTTGAAGTAACAACTGAAGAGGAAATGTCAATAAACTTTGGCTATCACTGCAGTTTTCATCAAATTGCATTCGATAAATCGGTATGATTTTCATGGTATGATAGTTAAGGAACTATGAAAGTTTCATACACGCATTTCATTCAGACTCTTACTGTAACATTGTCAATTACAGACGTACCTAGTCTGATTAAACCATGAAGTTATCATTCGTACTACTGGCTGCTTTGCTTGTTGGAGTCTGCGAAGTATCTTCTAGCGACTCTTCCGGGGAAAATGATTATTCTTGCATCTTAACTGTGTCCCGCATTCATGGTGATGCAATCTCTAGCAAGGTGATGTTAAAAGAAGCAAAATGCCATGACGACCTGCAGGAGCTGAAGTCACAAGTTGACCAGATGACTCCAAATACCAACGTCCATTCAAACCATGCATATAAGGATATTGAGGAAGATGGTAGAATTATGTTTGAAGTAAAAGCAAGTGAATTGGACGCACTGCCTGTCGAAGATTTTGTGAGTAAATTCAAAACATGTACAGGTATTTTGCGAGAAATGTGCATACAAAGTTTGATATGTTCTCTTACCTTCTTAGTTTAAATGAATTAGAAATCTTGATCAGAGGTGCCAATACTGTGATGCTATTTAACGTACCGGCAAATGTATTACGGGAATATTACTGACTACACTGAATCGCAATTTAAAGGCAGTATCCAAGGTTATACTGATTTGGGTATCTTTGTCATTCTGAGTCCGTTTAATTCATGAAAATGTGGATCTGAATGCAATATGCGAAATGGTATACCAGTATACTGATGGCGCAAATGTAGCAATCTGGTTGGTCTAGACGTGAAGAGAAGCGTGGCACAATCGCGATGTAACACGATTGGCGCACGGTCGCTCTCGACAAGAGCAAAAATGTATTTCTGACGTTCCATTCCAAAATTTCAATATACTGATGTGATTCACTTGTACGCCTGCATGTATGCATTCGCTATTGCTCCTGCAAACATGCACATATGTCATGAACTGTTCAAAATCTCGTGGTGCACCGTCGCTAGGTGTGCTTTATTACTTAACCACAATAACGTACGAAGGAGGTACATGTCGAGTGACTTTTCCATAGTATTTGCAATGAATGTGCGCACAATTCATTGAAATGGCAGATTTTAGTGATACACGTATATGAAACTTTTCCATTAAGGAAATAATGCATTTAATATCAAGTGCTCGATCAAATTCAGTTAGGATAATTACTTCCTACTGTGATTAAGTAAGACTGCCTTGCTAATGAAGGGTCGAACAACACATGCACCGACGGTGTTTTAAGTGGAAGTGATGTCTTTACATTACGCAGGGAACTAAGATTGTTGCCGCTGACGACGTCGATGGCTGCTTTGATTGCATAACTAGCGTTTACGCCAGTCTTGGTGGAACGAAGAAAACGTGTACTCCATTGGTGAGTAGTGTTTCATTTAAAAGTATATATAGTTTATTTCATTGGTATACGTGTCCACGAATTGTATAATTCATTTAGAATAAAATGTAGGCTAACAAGCGGCCATTGTTATTATTATTATTGTTTATTTCAGGCTAAGAATGACCCGCAGCAATAAAAAAGGAAATAAAATTTCAACACCCGAAATTCTTATTTGAATGATATTTCTAAAGTTAGTCCAAAAGGAGGAAAGTAAAAATGGATCAGAGTCATTAAAACTAAGAATTAAAGCATTCTTGGTCTCAAGTAGACGTACGCTAAAGTTAAAAAGTGAATTCAGCAGAAATGAAGAAAATTTAGAATATTGTTTTGTACACAGTATTGGTGGGCGATACTCCAGAAACCTTCAAGGTAAAGACAATACGCATCGAATTATTATAAGCCAGTTTCATAGTATTCGTCTGTTTTGCACCATAATCAATCAAATATTCAGACAATAAATAACAGACCAAAACAGTCTAAACAACGTTTGTGAATGCATGAAAGAACAATGATTAAATTACGGAGGTCAAATTCGCCCTGGCATATATACTAACACACACATACTAAATGACGACAGAATTCACCCCAAATAATTTTTCACTGCGATTATTCACAGAGATACATTGTTGATATTTTTGTAGCTTGCATGATTTTGCAAAGAAGATTATACTCTTTAGTATACTTAAGAAATGTACATAAAATATCATGATCATCTCCGTACAGTTCGCATATCTTGATCAATTTTCTAAAAGACTTAATAGACGGACAAATCATACCAGATCATCGGCATATAATAAGTGGTTGATTATTTTACCAGCTTTATAACCTCCAGTTCCGGCTCTTTCATCTGGGAAGCAGACCTTGAAATTATTGCTGACAAAAGCTGAAAAAATGCAACAGTACCCTTTCATCTTGTCATTGCTGACTTCTACATCTTTTCCAATAATCTAGGATTGCCCCGCGAAGTTAGACGGAATATACGTGAACTCACCTTTACCTGTCACTAAGAATAAATTATTCAACAAATGTATAATGGAAGATAGTGATGACGGTTCCTTTGTCAAGTATTGCAAGGACTTTACGCCAAAGTTATAATTGACTGATTAACACCTGAGAAGAAACGACTGCCCGCTTGCTCGTCAACGGATGAAATATGAAACGCTATTATAATACCCTCGTTCTTTGCTAACTCATTTCGTCAATACCTGCGATGGCGTCTGCAACTTGAAAGTTTAAACAATCATCATCTTTTCAAGAACTTTTAGCCGCTGTAGGGACCACAATATTACCACTGTCTCTTCATCAATACCATTTGATATTGAGTAAAGTTATACGTTAATTTCTGTGTTGATATGATGCCAAAAGGAAAAGAATCTTAAGCGAAATGTATTTCTTTCCTTGACACATGGAGAATTCTCAACCATATGTGGTGAATACTTATCGAAATTTCCTGATGTTATGATTATAAATTACTTCAAGCGTCTTGTAACTTGATGATTAGCTGATGCATTAAAAGTATCTCATTTAATCGTCTATTATTGTATTCGGAATCATGTTTGTGTGTATCTGTGTTTGTGCACTCTGATGCTGAGGCGTCTTTACCATGGATAAAATTGGAAAGGAATAGACAAAGAAGAAGCTTTCTCACATTCCTGGGCACTAGGAGTGTAGGATCGATGGTGTGGGAAAAATCGATCCCACACTCAGAAATCGTCCAAAACTTTGCTGTATATATTACACGAGCTCTGACTGGATGATAAACAGCCTTTCGTTCCACTCGCAAAATATTATCCAATGGCACACGGACCGGAACTACAAAGTAGGCAGGTCAGAGTACAGTGGCAGACGACAACGTTGTCACGACTTTTGATAATGTTGTACGTCGTTGGTGACAGACTCGCAAAAGACGGCCTAATTTCCAAATAAATGGTGAACATAAGTCACTTGCAACATATAGCCATTTTTTTCTGTTGGACATCTCGTCCGTAGCAGTAGTTGAAGTATCGGCAGTGGAACTAACCACGGAGTTCGCGTTTGTGACACGGAATACTACAAGGCCACGAAGTGGGATAGTCACTGATACAGTTAAACATCCAATGTTTCCTGTGTGAATTTAATGCATATTGTGGTCATGTGAGAAAAAGAATCTCACACATCAAGGACCTTGGATCAGATTTCTTAAACTTATTGGGGATATTTTGTCTACGGCGAGTGTGAGAAAAAATGTCCCCAACTCGTGTGAATAATTCAATCCCAGGTCCTTGGGGGTGCGAGATTCTGTTAGTCCCATGAAAAGAAAAGTTAATTAGGTCTGCCTACTTGAAGTGTGAAACACGTGAATCTAAAATTAGAAAGATAAGCTTACATCTTACATACTGATTTTAAGCAGTTCATGATTCTCGACAAAATTATGTTGAAAGCAGTTGGGGTCGGATAGGATAGAAGTATCGTCCTTTCCCTTTGGCACAGATTTCCAAAAACATATCGATACAAACGGCGTTCAAAGATATGAAGGAAACTGCGGGTTATAGAAAAGTAATGGAGTCAGGAAATGATGTTTCTGTCTAATGTTGATATACAACTCAAAGCAGCCACAATGAAACTTTGCCATAGCAGGTTCATTTCAAATGAATTGCGGTGGCACATTACCAGTGTAACATCTTTTTTAAGGTGAAATTCCTTACCAAATAGCAGAATCAACCATTTTTTTCGAGGGTTACAAGACTATGACGTGTTTGAGCTTATCAGGCCTTTTACAGCCGAATAAATCCTTTTTCAACGTAAACAAATACTTTTTCTGTTGTTTGTGACAGCCGGAATACAACTAATAGACCCTGGAGATATAATACTGAGAGATGTAATCATTTCCCATGTGATATCTATTTTCTGAGGTTGTCATTGTACCTGGAATTGTAATGGCAATGAAACAGAATGTCTATCAGGGATGACATAAGCGGAATCTCCGGTTCCCAGTCAGTCAAGTCAAGATAGGTTAGACCCACCACAAACTGTAACAGAATTTTTTCTTAATAATCTATTTTAGAGAGGTACCCAGAGCAACATACTAAAAGTTTACTCGAATCTATCTTGGGGAAATATGTCTAATTTGCATAAATTCAATATGGCAGCGAAAATTCCTACAAATGAGTTTTGCAGTCATGCACCACGTCTTAAAACAAGCTATTTCAGAGATTTTAAGGTTTAAATATATATATCTTGAGCATAATATACAGCAACTCCAGAGAAATCAATGGACAATAGCTCTACACCTGTTAACGTTGGTCATTGTGCAACAAGACAGAATCATCACGAACAGAAACAACCTACACGAGGCTTTCCATCTTACGCTTCTGCTGCTGCTGCTACTAAAGGACATCCACTCTCTTCATTCTCTACTAATGATGATGCATTTACGGTGGTAACTGGAAGACAGCGCAGATCGAAACGATCTAAGCCTTTGATAGGTACCGACTCGAGCACTGGTGATTGCTTGAAGGTCGTTAATACACGTCCCCCTGCATGCATCTTTGTTAGCAGACTACTCCCTACGACAGATAATCAAGCTGTGCAGAACTACATCAGAAACAAAACTGGTATAGAAGCAAAATGTGAAAAGCTTAAAACTAAATTTGACACATATTCTTCGTTTCTTGTCGAAGCACCCCACGAGCAGTATACTAAACTACTAGACACCACTGTTTGGCCCACCGGAGCTCTTGTGAGAAAATTCTATCAATCAAAATCTAAATGGCACTTCGCATCGCTTCCTACAATTGCCGTGGCATTAAATCAGCCATTACAGCTGTCCAAAGCCTCTGTGATGACCATGATATTATTGTCTTACAAGAACATTGGCTGTCTAAGAGGGAACTTCCTCTCTTGTCAAACATTAATGAGCAGTTCTATGCTTCCGGCACGACCGCTCTGAACGATGATATTGGAATAAGAATTGGCAGGCCTTATGGCGGTGTAGGTCTGATGTGGAAAAAATCTCTGGCACAAATTGCTCATCCAAAAGTGTGTTTGTATGACGACGACAGGATTATTGGCTTGTCTCTTCGTTACAACGATAAAAACTGTCTTATACTGTGTGTTTATATGCCCACTGATTGTGCGGACAACTTCCATTTGTATGTGAACTACCTATCCAAAATTGACGACATTATTCAGTCCAGCGAGTGTAATAGCGTATTTGTAATTGGAGATTGGAACGCAGATCCTGAAAAACCGTTCGGCAGAGAGTTAATTTCTTTTTGCTCAGAAAATCAGTATGTCCTCTCAGACTGCGCTCTTCTCAACAACCAATTTACATTCATAAGTGATGCTCACAATTCGACGTCATGGCTAGACCACTGTGTGTCAACCACCTCAGCTCATGCCAGTATACAGACAATTGAAGTTTTGTTAGACTATCTTGCTTCGGACCATTTTCCTTTGTCTCTGAATATTGCTGTAGACAATCTCCCTTCTTTGAACGGTTTAGCATCAGGGTCAGTCACAGCTAGTAAGTCATCGGGTAGTCGCATACATTGGGACCAAGTCAACGAAAATGACAAAAATAAATTCAACTGTGTATCTGATACTTTCCTTCATCGAGTTAGTATCCTAACGAATGCATTGTTGTGCCGTGACATTCAGTGTAACTCGGACCACCACAAAGAATGCATCAATAGTTTTTATTGTGACATCACTAAGGCCCTGTCAGATGCATCAAGAGTTTGCTTTAAAAGTAGGAAAGGAAGGTCTGTGCCCTTGGTTCCCGGATGGAATGATTGTGTAAAGGAAGCCAATGAACACTCCAGGAATGCTTTCAAGCTATGGCTCGAATATGGAAAACCAAAGCACGGTCCAGTTTATAATATTATGAGCAATGCTCGCGCACGATTTAAACATGCACTTCGAATTTGTAGGCGAAATGAGAATGTGGCAAGGGCAAACAGCCTAGCATCGTCCTTGAGCAACAATGATTGTAATAGCTTTTGGAAGAAAGTTCGTACTGTCAACAACACCCCTCCCCTTTCATCAACGGTCGGTGGCTGCTCAGGTCAGGAAAATATTGCCAACATTCGGAAAGATCATTATGCGTCTCTGCTGTCTTCCGTGAAAAGTAATTCTCACGAGGAATCGGTTCGATCTTGGATTAACGCGGGTGACTTTTCATCTAGTGACTTTACAATTAGCAGTGCGGATGTTTCAAGATCTATTGATAGTCTTCCGAGTGGTAAAGCTGCCGATGCTGATGACCTCTCCTGTGAACATTACAAATATGCCAGCCAGAGACTTCATGTTATGCTAGCTCTTGCTCTTTCGGGTATGTTGTCGCATGGTTTTTTGCCGGACAATTTTATGAAAACTATCATTGTACCATTAGTTAAAGACAAAAGCGGCGATCTGACTAGCAAAGATAATTATCGACCTATCGCTCTAGCTACTGTATCATCGAAAATTCTTGAATCCGTCATACTTGAACGATTTAAGGCATATCTTACGACAGAAGACTTTCAATTCGGTTTCAAACATGGTCACTCAACTGACTTCTGTATTTATCTGCTTAAAGAATTGATTAATTATTACCATAAGTATAACAGCCCCGTCTATGTTTGCTTTTTAGATGCAACAAAAGCGTTCGATCGAGTCAATCATTGGACACTTTTTCGGAAACTTATCGATCGGGGTCTCCCCAAGTATGTTGTTCGCATATTGCTGGTTTGGTACCGTACGCAACGCTTTTTAGTTCAATGGGGTGGGGCTTGCTCCTCACTTTTTCTGTTTACAATGGTGTTCGTCAAGGTGGCATTTTATCCCCATATCTTTTTAACGTGTATATGGACGATTTAAGTGTCCGTTTAAAGTCGTGCTTTAAAGGTTGTAGTATTGGTGGTAAAATAATCAACCATCTTATGTATGCTGACGATTTGGCACTTCTTTGTCCGTCAATTGCAGGTCTGCGTTCACTCATGTCAATTTGCGAGAGTTATGGTGTTGACCATGACATTGTGTACCATCCTAAAAAATCGAAATGTATTTATTTTATGCCGCGTAAGTGTTCAATTAGAGTCGATCTTCTACCCCTTGTTCGTTTGGGTGAGAGATCTCTAAGTATCGTTCACGAACATTTATATTTGGGCTACATTTTCTCTGATTCCTTATGTGACGATAGTGCTATCAGACGTCAGACAAAGAGTTTTTATGGTCAAGCAAACACTCTACTGCAGAAATTTTCACAGTGCTCTATTGATGTCAAAGCAACTTTGTTCAGAACTTACTGTGTGAATATGTACTGTTCCCAGTTATGGAGTTATTTCACTAAAAAGTGTTTGAACAATCTTAGAGTTGCATATAACAACTCCTTCCGTATTCTTATGGGTTACTCACGAGATTGTAGTGCAAGTCACATGTTCGTTCTTAACAGCATTCCATCCTTTGGGGAGCTCTGGCGAAAGTTCATGTATAACTTTTTTGAACGCTTGAAAACAAGTTACAATGGTCTTATTTTAGCAGTACTTAACTCAGATGCGTATTTTTACTCGCCTGCTTTTAAACTGTACAGAGATCTACTTTATATTTTATAGTCTTTTTTCCATTGAGCATTACCTTTTTTCGTGATGTGTGTAATCGCTGTCCGGTCTTTTATAATCTTTTTTGTCCGTGTTTTTTTTCCTTGTTTTTAACTGATATGGGATGATGTTTTTTTATCCTGAAATAAAGCTAATGATAATAATAATAATAATAATAATAATAATAATAATAATAATAATAACAATAATAATAATAAAGGAACATTTTTGGAGGTTCAGTGTTTTACGAAATCGCTATGAGAATTTGCATAAAGGCAACATGGCTGCCAAATTAATGCCCCAATGCTTATAATACGGCTAGTTTTTAATCGGGTTCGAACACACAACATACGGCATCAGTCGCCTAGCGGAATAACGTTTTAATAACGTTTTAGTATATTTTAGTAATAGCAATGTAAAAGAAACGGTGCAGTCCTTGGATATTGTTTTAAAAATATGGAAAATATGCTATAAACCTATTTATAATCACGACCCATTTAACATTGAAAGTGTATTTTAATAGCTTTGTGGGGCACCTGAATGTGTTAAAATACTTCATAAATATATTGTATTTGTAAAGAATGTTTAGGCTGATTTTAGGGACTTCCATATATGATTACAAATGGATAAAGTAAGTAATATAATGATATGACTTTACTTTTCAGATATCAGAACTACTTTATTATTGATGGGTGAATCTCTCATAGATTCCCGTAGATAATAGACAGGAAGGCATCACACATAATAGCAATAGTATAATTAAGACAACATAGCTAATAATATCATAGAAACAAAGAATAATATGACAAAAATTATA
Source organism: Ptychodera flava (assembly GCF_041260155.1). NCBI lineage: Eukaryota > Metazoa > Hemichordata > Enteropneusta > Ptychoderidae > Ptychodera > Ptychodera flava. Next base: position 2,668,743 of record NC_091944.1, on the reverse strand, counting down.
AAAATGGCACAATACACGCAAATCAGCGCCATTGCAAAAAATGTCAGATTCATAACAACCGTATCACCGAACAAAATAAATATTTTAAAACGGCATGCTTAACAAAGGGTTAAAATTGTTTCAAATATCTAATCTTTCCAGCAGAATTTAACTTGTACACAAAACTAACAAGACCACCTGGGAAAATGGTACTTCGATACATGATGACACTTTTACAAACAGGTGGCTTGTAATTGCATTGTGTATGTTCATGTCGTTCGAAGTTAGGAAATTCGTTGGAATTATGATTTCTTGCGATTGCCTGTTTTTTCTTAATTCTTTGTATACGATAACTGGTTGTTTTGGAAACAGATTCTCTACCAGTTTTTTTTTTCAAGTTTATACCACTTTTCTGTCGGGATTTGTATGATTCTCTTAATTCTGATTTATGGATTACATTGTTGTGAAAATAAACTCTCGATCTTGGTTTGGGTTGCTACTTCTTATTCCACTTGCCTTTTTGCTTTACCTTCTTTACCCCGATGATGTACTCTATTTCCCGTGTTTAGTATGGTCTACATCATGTCATTTTCTGTGTAAAAATAGTCTTTGTTGTTGCATGTTACTTAAATGTTTCATTTTTAATGAGGTATTTGAATATTGCATTAGAATGACATGGTTTTCTGTGTAAGAACCGGAATATATCAGATGCTTTTGTGTGTTTCGGTGTAGAAAATCTTCTTTGCTGTATCGCTAACCTTTAAAGATAAATAGGCCTGAATATTAGATTTGCTGATCAGTTTCAAACAAACATTTGAAAATTGGATGGCTTTATTTTCATATATCATCTCAGAATCTCTGCCACAACAATATTTGTTATGCATGTTGCTAGATTATTCTCATTTCTGTCTCATGAAATGTAATATCAGGTATTTCCAGTGAAGCTGAAGATCTCATACAGCACGCAAATTCTGTTATGAAATTGTGTATTTTGTTTTTTATTCACTTCATGCCATTTGCTGTCAACTTTGTGTGTTACCACTAGTTGTCCAGTTGTCGATGACATTTCACTTTCATGTTATCATCAGCGCTTAGAGCTGCTGTTCTCGTATCTTTATCAAATGTTTGATCATTATCTTCTCCTTTTAGATGGCATTTCAATGCTTTGCCTCCTGCAAGTATCATGTGATTTTTCTGTTTTTAAAGGATGTTTAAAGGGGCCAGTTACGTAGCTTTCAGATAGTTTTCTACACTTTGTGTTTTCTGTTGTATGTGAGCTCCATTTTGATTTTCAATAAATAGGAGTGTCTTTTTTCCAGAAGTATTTGTTTGTATTGATTAAAAGTTTGATTCAATTAGGATGCACAGTTGCTTGAATAATGCCGTTTTTAAGCATGCAGTTTTCAGTCTTTGTGAGTTTGTGTGGTGATAAGGTTGTTATGAATCTGATATTGTCTGCAAAAGTGCTAAGTTTTAATTTGTGTGCATTGTGGCATTTTGTTGTTTTTGTCATATTATTTTTTTTGTTTCTGTTTTTACACAAGCTTTGTTGAGTTTACTCTATTTTTATTGTTATGTATGATGACTTCTTGCCATTGTCATGGGTGGGTCTACAAAAGACATACCCGTCCATAATGAGGGAATTCAGTCTGAAATAAAAACTACGCATTTTATACATTTCTATTTAAACAGTAAACATACATCTTACATGGTTTGTCGCTGTATAGCATTAAACACAAATACAAATTACAAACAATGCTGTAGACAAATAGATCGAATGATACATTGGGAAAGAGAATAAATGATTTAGATGACTTGCAATTATTAACAGTACTTCTCCGCCAACAGTTGTCACACACAGAAATTTATAATCACAAAATAATAAAATCGTATGACTTTGTTACATCTTAACAGTAAAAGTTATCAGTATATTACTTGCTTTTATCTGTTTCTAAGTCAAATATTGAAGTCTCTAAAATCAGCCTAAAATACAGTATATTTCATGAAGTATTTTAACACATTCAGGTGCCCCACAAACCTATTGAAATAGACTTTCAGTTTTATTATTAATAGGTTTATAGCATACTTTCCATATTGTAAAAATAAATATCCAAGGACTTCACATTTCATTTTTGATAGACTACTAGTGATAAAAATATACCAAAACCTTATTCATACATGAAACTATTAAGCATGGGCATTAATTCGGCAGCCATGTTTGATTTACGCAAATTATTATAGCGCTTTTCCAAAACATTAATCTCCAAAAATGTTCCTTTATGGTCAAGAAATATATGTAAACTTAAAAATCCCTGAAACAGCTTCTTTTAGTACGTGGCGAATGACTGAAAATGTCATTTATAGGAATTTTGGCAGCCATATTGGATTATGCAAATTATTAAAACGCCCATGTAAAACATTGTACGTCAAAAAGTCGTTTTTTCGTGACAAAGAAATGTCCTTTGGCCAAAAAATCACAATAAATAGCTTATTTATTACGTGGTGTATGGGCGAAAATGTTGTTTTGTAGTTACTTTTGCAGCCATATTGGATTTATGTAAATTATCAGAGTTCCTATGTTAAACATTATATCTCGAAAATGATTCCCTCGGCCAAATAAGTAAAGTTAGACTTTAAAATCACTGAAATAGCTTGTTTACCATGTGATATATGGCCAAAAATGTTACTTTGTCAGACAGCTGGCAGCCATATTTGATTTATGCAAATTGGACATATTTCTCCAGGGTAGATTCGAATGAACTTTTAGTATATTGATCTGGGCACCTCTCTCAAAATTATGTTGCAAATTGTTGTGGTTTGGGTGTCAAAATGTTCTAGATTGACTGGACTAAATGGGTAATGTCCGTGTATAATTTTGAAATTTGACACATCTAGAAGAAAATGAAACTGTGAAGTACAATCGAATTTTTTGCAACTTGACCTATCTATGGTCAATAGCCCAGTTGACATTGTACAGAAAACTTTCATTCCCAGGCATTGAGCACGACTACGACTTGCCTCATCTGTCTTAGATTGACAAAACTGTTAAAATGAAATTCCTTTATGTTTTTCCGATTGCATCGTCGGATATCGTAAGCACTTCGGAGTCTCTGAAGGTCGCTGTAACTAGGATCATTTTGCGATATCCCACTGTAGTAACTTCATTAGAGGTTTGATGTCATCATTTTGTGACGTTTTGACATTACGAGAGATAGCAAACTATACAATTTTGAATTCATTTTAACACTTAAAGTATATAGCACGACTGGAACTAATTTGGGATAATTGATACTGTAGTGACGTTGGTTTGATCTGCAATTATGAGCTCGACTGTTTTTCTTTTTTGCAATACACCTGTTCTATGGGTAATTTGTAATTTTGCAGCTTTCAGCTACATGGCACATAATACTTTTGAACTATTCAAAGATCAAATTCTTTCTAATTAGTTCCAATCGTGTTTATTGTCTCTCAGTAGAAGTGACCAATCTGAAATTCTGTGAAAGTTGACGCCATCAACTTTCTCTTATACCTTAAAGTTTGTGTTCCTATCAAATGTCGTTCTAAGTTGAAATTGACGTTATTAGGCGATAGCAGAGAAAAGTTGACCTTTCAACCGCTTACTCATAATGCCTTGTACTGTCATCGTGGTCGAGGCAAGGCTTATCCCTGTGTTCTCTATTTAACTACAAAAGACAGTCTGGGCATGCTGATAATGTTTTGATAAACTGTGCTTAACTTTCAAATAATGTTCATTATATCAATAATAATACTAGCATATGGATAACAAAATATGTCACTAAATTAAATTTCAAAAACTCCTCAAACGAAGAAAATATTAGTGCAAGTATGGTATTTTTCTGAATATCTCAGTTTTTATTTTCTTTAACGTTATCAGACCATGACAAGTGTTTTCCTTCAGCGAAATAACACACCTCCCCAATCTTAACAGCTATTACACATTTACTTTATGTAACCTAAAGATAAATATGTATTTTTGAAAATGGACACTTTAAAAGAACATTGAATATTACAATACATGTTTAAGGTAGTTGGCGTATCCCAGGCCAATCCAGCAGCTTATCCAAGGATATATGTCGATTGTTATTGGATACAACATAGATGGTTTAATACATTTGCCGGTTTATTTTAGGACTCTGTCTCTCACCTTTTGTCTGTTAATGTATTTTAAACTTTCTTTAACCAAAAGGTAAACATGTTAAAATGTCCTATAGCTTTCATCTACATTTTTTCATCGCTTCACAAAGTGGTCAAAGATATATTGGTGACCATCGACCAAGACTCCCTTGTTCAGACTTGCAATCCTGGTTGCAGCCACCTTCGGAGAACCCAAAGTACGTACGTTATCAAACGGTGATTGAAAACATAAAGATTAACTATTGAAATATGTCATGTGGTAAAACTTCAATTGAATTTCACAGTTCCATTTTCTTCTGCAAGTTTGGAATTTAAAAACTAAAAATGCGAACCACCTATGTAGAACCAAAACTTCTGCTTACGTTAATCCTTATATACATTCAGAATCATTACCTCGAAATTACAGAAAGAACACAAGGGACTGGTCAGTTTCTTCGGCAGAGGGGTTGGTGGATTGTTTTTTGCCGATGTCAAAAAGTGGCTGACCCCCTATTCCAAATTTCGAAAACAGGGTAACCACCCGCCCGTGAGCGACAAAGGTAAAGCAAAAGATGGAATATAAATTCAATATGTATGTATGTATGTATGTATGTATGTATGTATGTATGTATGTATGTATGTATGTAATATATATATCAAAGCTGCTATAAATGACGAGTATCAACAAGGTAATATCACCAAACAGACTCGTGATTTTCTCATTTGTAGTGACTCTCGCCCAGGAAAATTTTATATGCTACCTAAAATTCATAAAAAGGGTATTCCATTTCGACCGATTATTTCTACAATAAACCATCCCACAAGGTATTTCTGAATACATCGATTACCATCTGCAACCATTAGCTGCTAATTTACCTTCATATGTCAAAGATACTACCCATTTTTTACAGTTACTTCAAAATTTGGAACAAATCCCTCCCCGTAGTACCATGGTTACTTTCGATGTTGTATCGCTGTACCCAAACATACCTATCGAGGAAGGCATTGCGGCATGTCAAAGAGCACTAGATCAAAGAGAAAACAAAACTCCACCAACCTCCACTATAATAGGCTTTTTGAATCTATATAACAACAACTTTGTGTTTAACAGTCAACATTATTTGCAGATTCACGGCACAGCCATGGGCCAGAAAATGGCCCCCAGTTATGCAATCATTTTCATGGGTGACCTGGCGAGCAAACTACTTGAGGAGGCATCCAGTAAAGTGTCACCCTGGTTTTGGCATAGATTTATTGATGATATTTACAGTTTGTTTACGGCAAATCTGAACTTTATCATAGAATTCTTTAATTACATCAATTCATTCCACAAAACAATAAAATTCACCATAGAGTACTCTCAAACTTCCATTCCATTTTTAGATGTTAGAGTCCACGCCGATGACAATGGCAAAATCATGACAGACTTGTACGAAAAACCAACTGATACCCATCAATATTTACATTTTCAGTCAGCACACCCCAGACATATGAAACTAGGTGTCCCCTGCGGCCTCGAACCTCCCAACACTCCATAAGTCATCAAGATGTAAAGAAGCCATCCCTAACATGCCAATTATATCATATCGACGCAATGTTGACCTCAAAGACCTCCTTGTCCGCTCGAATATTAACAACGCCGGTGAATCCAGCCCCGGTTTCACCAAATGTCAATGTACGAGGGGTTGCAACATTTGCAAATATACCCTCAATACATCACAGTTCCAAAGCACGGTCAACAAGAAAACATACACAATCAGCCATAAGCTGCAACAGCAAAAACGTAGTATACCTCCTCACATGCCAACGCTGCAATAAACAATATGTCGGGTATACTAAAACATCTCTCAGACTTCGTTTCAATAACCACCTCTCCTCAGTGCGTCATAAAAAGATACCCCGGTCGCCATAAATTTTAATTCTGATCAACACAGTATCAGTGATATTTCAATAATTGGTATCATACAAGTCAATAAACAGGATGACAAACTACGCAAACATTTAGAATCACAATGGATCAAAAAACTTGTCACACTGTCTCCAGCTGGCCTAAATATTCGCCCAAAATTTAAATAGCCTTTAACAGCGCCCCCACATACCAGCTTTTCAGTATTTGAAGGGACCCCCCTGGACTTCAGCGCGCCAATTTCCAGCTCTCGGCGTAGGTCCAGACAGTTTTGACCGTACTCACAACCTCGAGGTTAGTCTCTCTCCTGTCATTTATGTACATTTACAGATTTTCAGATACTTGTAACTCCACATTGCTCGTTTTCCTATACAATTCAACCATTGTAATTTTTTAGTCTCTCTCCGGTCAATCATGTACATTTCCAGATTTTCACAGACTTATAACTCTACATTGCTCGTTTTCCTACACAATTCAACCATTGTAATTTTCATGTTCGTACTTTTTACTGAAGAAAACACCTGAAGAAGCTCTAAATTTAGAGCGAAACGTTATGTTTGAGGTATAATAAATACGTTTGGAACCTAACAACCAGGTGTGGTAGTGTGTGTCAACCCAAGTTTCTTATATATATATATATATATATATATATATATATATATATATATATATATATATATATATATATATATATATATATATATATATATATATTATTATATATATATATATATATATATATATATACATACATTTTGGGGGTATATTTTAAACATACAGTCATTCTGTGTTTTCAAGAAATTGTTTTCTTGCAGTTATAAAAAAGGAATTAAAAAGTGTTAATTCTGAAGTTTGAATACAGTATTTTGAATGTGATGTGAATGTATTCCACAGTTCCTATGCATAACCAGATGTCCAGAACTGTGGTAAGAAAAATGTGATCGTTAAATATTAGTGCATGTTGCTTTCTAATACTGAATTATCATAGAGAATACAGAAAAGTGTCAGGAACTTGTCATGCTTTTATAGGAAGTGCAGATTTCACAATGATGACTAAACTTTGCAAAACAGACGTTCAATATACAGACATCAAGATTTTCTGATATATATCGTTGATGTATTAGATTACCGTGCCGGAAGGGCACTCCGAAAAATATTAAACATCCAGATATCTCTGATATAATGTATGATACATGAAAGTCATACGGCAAAAGGGCATGCTAGACAATATGTCTAAAACTTTAAAGTAATGCGCCCGAAAGGCGCGCCGAAAAATTTTAAACATACAGATATCTCTGATATGTATATGTCTGATATATTAAAGTTTTGCGTCCAAAGGGGCGGTGAAAAATATGTTTTGTTATCATTAAAGTTATGCGCCCGAAGGACCGCCGAAAAATGCAACTGAATGATGAAATTTGTGGCTGGCACAATGCATTTTAGGCCTAGGCAAGTATGAGTCCATGTCGAAATTCAAAAACACGCTGACCCCATTATTGGGCATTTCAAAAACATGGTGACCCTCATCACCAAAGTCAAAAACTGGGTGACCCCCATGAATCCACCGGTCCCCGAGGCCGAAGAAACTGACCAGTCCCTAAGACGTGGGCAATAATTACATCCCGGCAGAAATATTTCTTTAGGGTCTTGTAGTTGTATTCCGACTGTATAAAACAGCAAAAAGCGCACATGTAGGCGTTGAAATTCGAGTTAATATTCGATCGGATTCGAACTCACAGCATGTGGCATCTAGTCAAATCCCCACTCTTACTAGTGAAAAAGACTGGTTCAGTAAGCGAGCCTAGTTGTCACAATTATTCTTACTGCGACCCCCTAAACACGCTGTAGAGTTCATGAAGCCTCGCACTAACAAACTTCATCAAAGCAATGAATGCATGTATATCGCTCAACTGGGCGAAAGACAGCCTCGGAGACAATTCTGTCCACCAGTAGAAGTGTGATATCAAGCAAGGGTACAAAAGGGATTTGTTCGGCTTTCAACTTTAAGAAGCATAAGCACAAACACGTAATAGTTTTTTAGCCCTCCGAAATGGTTGCTTAGGTCAGGAATTTCACATTGAAAACGGTGGTACGCCATGCTTAATTTAAAATGAAACTACTACAGAAATCTTTCTTTCAGGCTGCTTTAAGAAGTGTCTCTGAATTGAAGTTAATAAAACATCGTTCTGTGTCTCCATTACATTATTGACATCCCACATTTTTCTTTATGTTTGAATGTTTTAGAAATCAATGCTACGGAAAGGACGATATTCCAATACTATCCAGCTCCCCATGTTCAGCAAAAAATTTGTCGAAGTATTATTATGAATTGCTTAGAATCAGAAGGTAAGATGTATCTTTCTAATCTTAGATCCATGTGTGTCATACTTCAATTAGGCAGACCTTATCGATGTGAAGGTCTTTTCAAGTTACTTCATCTCTGTCTGTTCCTTTCTCATCTTCTTTGTGAATACAAGACATTCCAGCTGCAGTGTACACAAACATATAAACTTGATTCCCAATACAAAACTCCCGACGATTGACTGCCAATGCATAAGCTATTCATTTTAATGAAACTGCTAAAAGTTACATTACGCTTCAAGTAATGGTAATAGTATCAGCATATTTCGACATCTAAGAAGTCACCACAGATGGCTGAGAATATTCCACATGTCAAGGAAAGAAGTCATTTAGTGTACGATTCTTTTCATGTTGGCATCACATCAACACAGAAATTCACTTTACTCAATATCAAATGATATGCAGAGACATTAGTGGTAATATGAGAGAATGAGAGAACTATGATAGCATTTCCTATTTCATTCGTTGACGAGCATGCTGGCCGCCGCTTTCTCTCAGCCATTAATCTGTTGATTACAGCTCTGGTGTAAAGTCCAAGCAATATGTGATATAGGAACCGTCATCACTATCTTCCTTTAGACACTTGGTGAAGAAATTACTCCTGGAGATTGGTAAAGGCGAGTTCACGTATATTCCATCTAACTGAGAGATGCAGTCCTAGGTTTTGGAAAAGATGCAGATGTCATCAATGAGAATGTGAAAGACCTAGTACTGTTTGTATTTTTTTCAACTTTTTGTTAGCATTAATTTCAAGGTCTACTTTCCACAACATATTGAACTATCCGGTATTCATCTTGTTAACGTTCACTACGTATGAGTATCTTGCATGATGTCAAAATAACCACTTAAGAAAATAAAAGTATTTTATAGTATTATCTGTAAAAGTTGTCAATCTTTATTAAGGTAGAATGCGCCCCGGGGACAGATGGTCGGACTCTTAAATATCTACAATTCTTTTCTGATCTACCACTTGTGGGGGCTCATTTGAAAACTCTTGGAGAAAGAAAAATTTTTCGGAAATAAAAAATTTGATACCTCACCCATAGAGTTAACACAGGAATGGCGGCCATTTTGAATTTCAAATCTCGCAAAATGTTGGGTATTTTTCCCCTTGGTCCAAATTTTGGACGGTGCTCCCCAATTGTCATTGTTGGTAGGAGAATGGTTGAAAGTTTCATTCAGGGAAGTTTAAGCAAAGTTGAAGTCTTTCGTTTTCGAGGTGCGTTCTACCTTAATACGAGATGTTCTGAAACAGAGTTGTTGTCTTTTGATAACCATCTTTAGCAATCTTTCTCGTGTTCTGATTTTGTAATCATGTCTAGAAACAAAGATAGGGCCAATGCGTAATGTTTGGCGGTTCTGACTTTGGCATAAATAATGAAAATTTACCAATAAGATTTACTCTTTCAAGCCGCTGTACATTGCCAGCAACAGTAAAGCGTCAATGGTACTTTCACCTGGAAGTCATTAACATTAACAGTATATAAATTGAGAGGATAGCATTAGGGTAAATGATAAAGACAAAACTGTTAATATTTCAGGGATTTACCCTTTTTCGGTTTTGATTTACTGATAAAGGACTGAAACGCCAGAATACTGAGTACACCAGGAATTGAGCTAGCTAGAATGATCCCAGTGTATTAAGGGAAATGTCTCATATTGACGAATAATGTATCTGTAGCAAAGCCCTCAGTGCAGTATTTAATCTGCAAACGTAGCACAAGGATTCCATCAAGGTCTCTTCACATGCTTGCAGATGTTCTATCGACGATATGCGCAGAGATCATGTGATTCTTTGCTTCTGAGAGATGTACTACATACCCAGGAGTCTTGTCAACGAGCACTTGTTATCCCATATATTTGATTCATAAAGAATCTACATTTTCCTTAATTTGTACACCAATGAGACAAAGTATAGTATTACGCTGACTTGAAACACTACTCACCATCGGCGTACAGGTTCTCTTCATTCCATTTAGACTGTGATAAATGCTAATTGTTCACTCAAAGCAGCCATCGACGTCGTTAGCGGCTACAATCTTAGTTCCCTGTATAATGTAAAGACACCACTTTCACATAAAGCTCGATAAACTGTAACTTTTGGCTATTTTTTCAGAACTTTTGTTTTCTAGTTTTCCTACTCTTTCTGCATTGAATTACGAAACTGTAATATAATGCAAAGTATTTAGCATATCACGAAAACCTATATGAGTATTATCTCCATCGTTATTGTTGAAAATTGTATTCATGTCCGGATTAGAATCCATTTGTAAACAATAAACAATGATCACTACACACATACAAGCTGTTTTGACAAAAAGAATACTCGAAATTTCAGCATGACAAACAGATTAGGGTCAATTAGGGTCAGACAGTTGATATACAAAAGTAGAATACTGAAAAACTTGCCACAAGTTACAGCTTATGTCCTCTTAAAACAAGGTAAAGCTGAGACAACTTGATTCAGGTGATATTCGTCATGCTCATTAGCAGGGCAGTCTTATCAATCAAAATAGTAATTATAAAAAATTACTGAACGTAATGAAGCACTTGATAGCAAATGTATTATTTCCTAATTGAAAAGCTTCATATTCGTGTATTTCTTGACCTTTAAACCAGCCATTGGCATTGCAATGAATTATGGGCATATTCATTGCAAATACGTATGGAAAAGTCACGTGACATGTCCCTCCTTTTCATTAAGTTTCGCGTACTGCATTCAGCGCCACATTAGCCAGTAGTAAACAGATTCAGAATGACAAAGATACCCGATACCAAATGGGCACAACCTTAGGGACCTTTCAGTTATTGTGGCCGGCAAATGTTTCCTGTTCATCATTCAAAATAAGTGAACCTCCTACCCATTGCACCAGAGCATTGATGACCCCCCTTTCAAGATGACAAAAAATTCATGACAGCCCCTAGCCATTACTTGAGTAAAGCTGCACACAAAAAAAACACCTCCGGAGGATTAATGGGCGACTAGGATCCAAAAATAGATTCTCAGAGCTTTTCATATGGCCCTCCCAACAAACTCATATCTGACTTGCTATAATTTTGAACCCCCCTCTCAAAGGGATTGGACAAAAATTACGGGTGGGTCGCAATTTTTTGTGCAATGGACTGAAATAATGTCTCTATACGAATCATTTTATTGGCTTACCCTAAACCTAACCTTGACCCTAACACCTTTTTTGCCGTTTTAAATCAAAACCGGGTTGCATCGAAATTTACACACATCTTCAGTTTCATGTTTTACAAGGAGAATATGTGTTAGATGTTTCATAAAATACTAATTCCTTCATCCCCAACATATAAAATACACTCCATAAGGCTGTTTGAATCATAGACAGTGTCTATGCTATGTCAAAATAAAGTTGAAACTGTTTGGAAATGAAGATAATGAATCAGACGTCCTTTAAAATTAATTTTAAGAGAGGGGGTTATTGTCCGGGTGGTAAATGTCTTGTGTGGTAAGTGTCTTAGTGGTAAGTGTCATGTGGTAAATAAACGGGAGGGGGAGGTGTAAATGATAGGTGGCAAATGTCCGGCGACTAAATGTCCCGGGGTAACTGTCCTGGTAAAATATGATATTGGAATTTCACCTAAATATATTATTTCACTTTTCAAGGTAGTCTACAGGTACCTTTTTAATATTTTCCCTGACGACTTGCTATATCTCTAATATGTAAGTGATAGGAATTGTTCATTGAACACAGTGGGCTCAATTAACAAGAAGACAAGCCTCAGAGTTGCCAAGGCAAGATATTTGTGTGACAGATAATAATACTTTTATTCAGTTAAATGACTTCAGAGAATGAAATCATGCAGTGAATCATTTTTATTTCCCGGAGTATTTTTAAGCACCGAAATTGCTTTTTCACGGGACATATACTTTTGAAAATTGACCCCAACCCTCTGTGCTGTCTGAAAAATACATGGAAACCCCTTTCAGTTTTCAATTTAAGGTGACAACCCCCCTGGATTTTTCCGGCCCATCCCAAGCCATAATAACTGAACGCTCTCTTAGACACTTCCTCCGAATTGAAATTAGGTGTAATCAGTTTATCATACACCTGCGTCTGTAACCTCTGGGGTTTCGCTGTACGGTAAGTTAGGTAACAGAGGATGCGGAACCCAATAACTTTGACGCGGAGTCCATTGCATTTGACGTGGAGTACAATAATTTTAGGTGTTATTATAGAAATAATGGGCGACGCGCTGACCATTAACGTTTATTTATGGGCAAGGGCGAAAGGAAAACCAAAAATTAACGCGCGAAACTTGCTGAGCCCGTTAATTTTAGCTTTCCTATCGCTCGTGCCTATAAATTAATGTTAATGGTCAGCGCGGAGTCCGTTATTCCCATTACATAATCAACGAACCCCCCCCCCCAAAAAAAAAAAAAAAACTTGCAAAATTTACAAAAAATCCGAAGATTGTCGAAGTGATGATAAAATTCGCCCACAAATAAAGAAAATAACAACTTCGTTCTTTCTCAACTTATTTTGAATCGTAAAACTGCTTCGCAGGTAATATTTTATCGTTAAAATATCCCATAAGACTAGTTTTTTTGGTAGTGTTCGTAATTTTCAGTCTATGATCCGTGGATGTGTTTGTTGGTGTCCTGTCAACTCTTGCGTTCAGATTTTTCGAAAATTAGTGCAAAAAAAGGCAAACATGGTCCGAAATGTCTAAAAGTCGCCAGCATGTGAGGCGATATGAAAGCCCTAATTATTTAGAGGACATATAAAACAATTAAATTGTATAAGTATGATTGGAGCCTGAAAAGTCGACGTAATAAACATATAGCATTGAACTTTAAGGGCTAAGAATGTTGTATCGTAACTATATCGTGAGAAACGGATATTAAGAGGAAAGGTTACTAAATATTATGAAATACAAACTCCACTGTGTTTTGATTATAATTTAAAGTCATACGAAACTTGGAGCCCATTTTACTGTTGTTTTTACACTTATCATTCCATCAGACGCAGTCGGGAATAATCGGATCTGACGCCGGTGAAGCTGACGCTGTAGCGTCATCCTCATCCTCATTTTCCCTTGCACCTCTGATAATTATGTAAATTATATTCATAAAGAGTATGCAGCTAACAGAACACATTATTCATTGTATGTGAATTTCTGGCAAACTATCTGTCCATATTTTGAATTTGTAAATTACTTACATAGTCTTCGACAGACAAAGTGTCCAATTTACTTGGTGATATGCCAAAAATAATTCTACCATCTTCCTCAATATCCTTGTATGCATGATACTCTGGTATGTTGACATTTGGAGTCGTCTGACCAACTTGTGACTTCAGGTCCTGCAGGTCGTCATGGCAGTTAGCTTCTTTTAACACCACTCTGCTAGTAAGTGCGTTATCATGAATGCGGGCCACAGTAAAGATGCAAGAATTATCATTTTCGGCTGAAGAGTCGTCATCAGATCCTTCGCAAGCTCCAACAAGCAAAGCAGCTAGTAGTACGAATGATAACTTCATGACTTAATCTCACCAAGTACGTCTGTAATCAAAAGTGTTGTGGTAAGAGTCTGAATTATATGCGTGTATGAAAATTTCATAGTTCCTTTATCGTCATACCATGAGAACCATACACACTTATCAGTGTATACCAGTTGATCGAAACTGCAGTAATAGCCAATATTTGTAGACGTTTATTGTTCCACTCTCTACCTTTGTTCTTTCACAACAAATCCGCCGCATTTAGTCGGAGATAATTACCCAAATCTGCCAACTCTTGAGAGGAACTATTAATCGTTAATTATTTGGTGGAGAACGAAATTTTGTGATCACCCGAAAGCCTGAGGCGTACTTCCGGTTGTAAACCATAGGCTTGTTTTTAAGTCTTTTGGAATTGGTAAAAATCAGCGAACTGCAAAGGTATCCATAAAATATAGCACAAGTTTGTTCTAATAAATGTGAAAACATTTATATTCTTGGGCAACGCTACTCTCTTTAAATAAGGGATTATTACATATATGCACAGAGAACAATGAATTTATCGATAATATATTCATTTGCAAATATCGGGTCAAAATTTTCAAAGTCCTCGGTAATATCTGTCTCTTTTTATCCTTATTTTTTGTTTTCATTGCATTATGCTTGCTTTGATTGCCTTGTTTCATTTAGCTCTGCTTTGTATTAGTTTGTATGTTCAATCGATGGCCCTGGGGTAGATAGGCATCTTTACTGAAGCTTAGCAAGCAACCGTCGTTAAATAAGTGTTAATTAAATAATAAAAAAATAAATCCCTGCAGCGCATTTTACTTTAGGATTCAGTTTGAAGAAGAAAACATCTTCAATTTCATTCTTCATAATTACGGTTTTCTTTAACAACCGATAAACTAATTTCCTTCCCATTCAAGGGTATTTTATGGTGCCTTCATTTGTACGTACATATCATACGAGATCACGTTTACGTATCAATAAGTTCGACTCTACCTCCAACTGTATACCTAACATTTTTGGTGGGACAAAAATTTGCAACAGGGCATACTCGTTTCAGTTTACCTTACATCGTCTTTCTTTTTATCCGAATTGCGGTAAATATGTGCAATTGTTATAAAACCAGTTGCGTTTGCGATTAATGTGATTATAAATTGCATTTCAACTTTTGCGGCAGACGATACAAGAAACTCACAAATTACTTGATGACACAGATACCAAATTTCAATTTAAAGGATGGGATGTAACTGTTACAGTTTGTTGTACCAAGTAATTGACAATGAGAATGCATAATGTTCTTACAATGTTGCTCAAATTAATTGTTGTGATTAAATCTTGACTTTCACAACCAAAAATGTATTCTTCGAATACTGAACGATGACTGTAGCTTTTTGATCTAATTTGGGATTTTCTGATCTTGACCAAATCATGATATTTTTACATAAATTATTGCAATTTCACACTCTCTCTATTTAACTGACATTTTAAAGTATTAAAAACTGAAAAATAGAAATCTTAAACCTTTAACATCAAAAATCTTATTTTTTGGCAGGTAAAAAATCAACTTTTTCTGACAGGTTTCATTATGACATCTTTGAAACACAAAATAACCTGCGTTTAAAGTTTCAGAAATTTTAATTTCAAAAATTAAAAATTATTACATATATTGTTGAAGATGTCTAACATCGGCTGTGTAGACACAGTAGCAGGTGCCTGGTACAGTCTTTTCGGAAGAATGCTAGCTGACCCTGCTTGAGATGGCGTTCAATTGAACGCCATCTCAAAGCATAGCCTGGCCCTGCTTGAAATGGCGTTCAATTGAACGCCATCTCAAAGCACAGCCTGACCCTGCTTGAGATGGCGTTCAATTGAACGCCATCTCAAAGCACAGCCTGGCCCTGCTTGAGATGGCGTTCAATTGAACGCCATCTCAAAGCATAGCCTGGCCCTGCTTGAAATGGCGTTCAATTGAACGCCATCTCAAAGCACAGCCTGGCCCTGCTTGAGATGGCGTTCAATTGAACGCCATCTCAAAGCACAGCCTGGCCCTGCTTGAGATGGCGTTCAAATGAACACCATCTCAAAGCACAGGCTGACCCTGCTTGAGATGGCGTTCAATTGAACGCCATCTCAAAGCACAGGCTGACCCTGCTTGAGATGGCGTTCAATTGAACGCCATCTCAAAGCACAGGCTGACCCTGCTTGAGATGGCATTCAATTGAACGCCATCTCAAAGCACAGGCTGACCCTGTGCCCTTCTTGAGGTGGCGTTCAAATGAACGCCATTTCAAAGCACAGGCTGACCCAGCCTGAGATGGTGTTCAATTTAAGGCCGTCTCGAAGCACAAGCAGGCCATGTCAATGTTGGAGAATGAACATTTCTGATGAACAAATAGGCCACCTTGTGTTATCATTGGTGAATAAAACTGATATATTTGAGAGGGTGTTTGTACTGTTTCAAAGTAAAAAGTGAGTAGTTAATAAAAGACTACTGTAGGTAACAGCATTTCAAAAAATCAGCAAATCTAAGTGAACTAATCTTTTATTTAAGAAAATTTAATATGTACATGATAACATTATGTAAACACACAAAAGTTAGACATTTTGTCTACCCGCATAACACCAGAGACAATGGTAAAGACCACACAAATCCTGCACATACAGGCAGCAATTTCTTAACTTTTGACTGTTAATTGTTGCAAAGGCTGCCTCCAGAAATTATTATTATTAGTGACTGATCACAAAATAAAACAAATCAATGTTGTAACACATGTAATGTACCGTACACTTTGGCTATAATTCCTCTCTTGTTAAAAGTAACAAACTAGTTTGCAAGTTCCCAGAAGAAATTATTATCAATACACAGCACAGAGTGTTTCCTATTTAAGAATACATGTATTTAAGAATACATGCATCTTTCACCAATGCCAATTACACAACTACTGCTATAGAATCTAGATACATGTGGCAAATTTTGATCATGGAATAGTGAAAAATAAAATTAACAGTTATAAACTAGCGTCCCTATGGCTGATACAGCTTCACTGTGTTACATGTACAGAATAACTAGAATTTGTGATACTTGTGTTGATGATGAAGGTGGAAATCTTTGTTAGCTCATTTCAGGATGGCCTGACAAAAAGTAACAAAAAATAATAGCAAAAATACACATGGAAGATTTCACCATAATTTGAACAAATTATATTAAGATCATTCTTCAAAACATGTTAACCAAAGCTATCAGGTGAGTAGTATAACGAGAAACATATTTTTTGACCAAAAATGGCTAATATTGCCAGAAAAATACAAAAAGTGTTGATCTTATAACAATTTTAATACATCACATTGAAATAACCCCCAGGAACCTGTATATAAAATGTCAAAGCTATCAGAAAAGCAGTTTTTGAGAAACAATTTTTCAGCAAAAATGGCAAAAATTGCCCCCTGATTACAAAATTTTTAGATTTCATGATTTTTTAATACATAAATAACCCTTAGGAACCTGTTGACAAAATATATCAAGCTATTGAATGAGTAGTACTTAAGTAACAAATTTTTGACGAAAAAGTATAAAATTAGCCTTAAAAATACAAATTTGCATATTTCATTACAATTTGAACAAATCTGATTAAAGTCATCCCTGTACACTACATTTTACACCACATTTTAAAGGAATCAGAAGAGTCATTTTGAAGATGCTGGGAATGTAAAAAGGTGACATACTCCAGACAACGAATGCCTGACAACAGACAATCGACATCCATCAGTTTGATTAACTTTGCATCGTTAACAGTGAAGCTTAAAATAGAAGTGAATTGCTGCTGTCATTTTGATTAAACATCAGTCCTTCACTAGATCATAATTGATACTATGTTCCACTATATTCGAGGTGTTGGTATATATACTGTATGCATCAAAATAGTCACCTACATGTACAAGTACAGCAGTACAGAAGTTTATGTTGATATCACCTAGCTGACAATGCACATGTACATACACACTTTCCCAGAGGTTAAGCTTGAAAATTGTAAACTTTCAGAGCAGAATTTATCACCTACTTTCTTTAGCAATAATGCTGCATGTATCAAAAAAAAAGTCTGATTGCAATGTTGCCTCATTTGATTGCCTTTCTTCCGATTGTCTTCCTTCTGATTATCTGGTGTGCTGGATGTAATGCAGTGTTCAACAATATCCTGCTGGATGCAGTGTCGGTGGACTTATACTCATAGTTCTTCACTTCAACATGTTTTTCAATCTGAAGAACCCGTTCGCATGCTGGACAAAGAACACTTCTACTATCACAGCTGGCTTAAGAGTGCTGAAGTTTTCCATCTCTTATCTTTTCTTCAGTCTGTGTTTTCCCAGAGAAACCTTAAAATGAATATTTAAAATTTCAAATTAGGAGAAAATTCAAAAGTGATAGGAAAAAATGAAATTTGACATTTTACAATTTACTAAAGAACAATAAAATTAAAGATGTAAAAATTTAAAGCTATTATTATCAAAGGGAAGCAGTCATAGAAACTGTGTTCAAGGGTCGTATCTGACCCGTACAACCAATGTTAACAGTGTAACTAAGGTATGATGGTGATTGGTGAAAGTTAAAAGTCTGTCATAATCTACAACATCATATAATTTAAAAGTTGCAGCTCACATGATGAGGGACATCTGGATATCTTTAACAAAATACCGGTACATTGTTTGTAAACAAGAAACTCACACAGATGCAGTTTCAACGATGGTTTCCATTGAGCTAAAGATGGTTACTGGAGGGAGGGTCACCATATTTTGTGCAACCATAAGAAGGAAAGATGTGGCTCATTTAGTGCTTCATCCAAAAATATCGAATCATAATACATGGAGTCTATCTGGCAAATTGTTGACAATTTTCCCCCACAAAACATGCCGTATCTGCATGTAATATATATTTGTTTGATAATGTATTTAAATGTACTTTGCTTGAATTGGGAAGTAAAATGTGCATTTGTGTACGAGAAATTGATTTCTGAATTTCATCTAAAAAGCTGGTTCACTACTGTATCCATGGTGTCTATGATGAAACTATGAATATTTTTTTTGCAGTACAAAATTAGATAAATCTGTGCATTTATGTATGCCTGATTATTTACATTATTGTTTTTGATTAGACTAGAGTGGTTACAAGTCAATGGTTGTGCAAGAAATTTGATTTTGGAATTTCACAGAAATGTTGATACATTGTACATTGCGGTCAATGATGAAATTATGAATAACTTTTTCCAATACAACATTAGATAAATCAGTGCATTTATGTATGCTTGATTATTAACATTATTATTCTTGACTAGACTAGAGTGGTTACAGGTCCATGATTGTGCAAGAAATTTGATTTTGGAATTTCACCGAAATGTTGATTCAATATGCATGGCGGTCTATGGTGAAACAATGAACAATTTGTTTTCCAATACAAAACTAGGTAAATCTGTGCATGTATGTGTGCTTGATTATTTATATTAATGTTTTTGATGAAAGTAGAGTGGTTGTAAGTCCATGATTGAGCAAGAAATTTGATTTTGGAATTTCACTGAAATGTCAATTCACTATATGCATGGCGGTCTGTGAGGAAACAATGAATGATTTTTTTTTCAAATACAAAACTAGGTAAATCTGTGCATGTATGTGTGCTTGATTATTTGTATTAATGTTTTTGATTAAACTAGTAAACTAGAGTGGTTGTAAGTCCATGGTTGTGCAAGAACTTTGATATTGGAATTTCACTGAAATGTTAATTCACTATGCATGGCGGTCTACGGTGAAACAATGAATAATTTTTTTTCCAATACAAAACTAGGTAAATCTGTGCATGTATGTGTGCTTGATTATTTATATTAATGTTTTTGATGAAAGTAGAGTGGTTGTAAGTCCATGATTGAGCAAGAAATTTGATTTTGGAATTTCACTAAAATGTTAATTCAATATGCATGGCGGTCTATGGTGAAACAATGAATAATTTTTTTCCAATACAAAACTAGGTAAATCTGTGCATGTATGTGTGCTTGATTATTTATATTAATGTTTTTGATGAAAGTAGAGTGGTTGTAAGTCCATGATGGAGCAAGAAATTTGATTTTGGAATTTCACTAAAATGTCAATTCAATATGCATGGCGGTCTATGGTGAAACAATGAATAATTTGTTTTCCAATACAAAACTAGGTAAATCTGTGCATGTATGTGTGCTTGATTATTTATATTAATGTTTTTGATGAAAGTAGAGTGGTTGTAAGTCCATGATTGAGCAAGAAATTTGATTTTGGAATTTCACTGAAATGTCAATTCACTATGCATGGCGGTCTGTGAGGAAACAATGATTTTTTTTTCAAATACAAAACTAGGTAAATCTGTGCATGTATGTGTGCTTGATTATTTGTATTAATGTTTTTGATTAAACTAGTAAACTAGAGTGGTTGTAAGTCCATGGTTGTGCAAGAACTTTGATATTGGAATTTCACTGAAATGTTAATTCACTATGCATGGCGGTCTACGATGAAACAATGAATAATTTTTTTTCCAATACAAAACTAGGTAAATCTGTGCATGTATGTGTGCTTGATTACTTATATTAATGTTTTTGATGAAACTAGAGTGGTTGTAAGTCCATGATTGAGCAAGAAATTTGATTTTGGAATTTCACTGAAATGTCAATTCAATATGCATGGCGGTCTATGATGAAACTATGAAACTATGAATAATTTTTTTTTCAAATACAAAACTAGGTAAATCTGTGCATGTATTATTGCTTGATTATTTATATTAATGTTTTTGATTTAACTAGAGTGGTTGTAAGTCCATGGTTGTGCACTTGAAGAAATTTGATTTTTGAATTTCACTCAAAAGTTGATTTACTGTACATGGTACGTAGCCTATGAGAGAACTATGCACAAGTTTTCCAATATAAAACTGACAATATCTTTGAATTTATGTACATTTGATAATAGATATACACTTTTCCACCTGTTGCATATGTTTTTGCCTCTTTTCTTTTATCAGTTTTAACTGTTCAAGATGTGTAGGATACCACTTTATCTTCTTTGCTTGTGAAACTTGTGGATAATGTGTACGTATTTTGTTGGTGATTTCCTATTCAGGAAATATCACATGGACAATCAAAGTTTTGGCCATAAAATCAGCTTCTGTCAAAAGTGACCCCCCCCCCGATAGGTTTATAAAAAAGTGACCCTCCCCTTGAACTGTTTTCTAAAAAGTGACCCTCCCCCAATTGCCCCCCCCCCTGTAATTTCTGAAGGCTCCCTAATGATGAGTCCCTTATCGTTGGTGACTGTCACTGTGTCAGGTAAAATCATTTCAATGGAGATGCCCTAACCACTGATATAACTGAAAATATAGCTTTTTACGTACCATCCTCTCAAACATAACTCCAAAGGGTCCGTTTGGCAGTGCTTTCACCTCTTAACGTTCACGCTACGATCACAATAGACGATTTTCCGCTGATTGCGAGATCTCGCGAGACTGTAATACATGTCCGTAGAAACAGGTTTCCAGCTTAGTAATACAAGTCAAACTTTGTATGGAACTAGAAAAAGTGCAGAACTGAGCAAAGGTTGCAACTTCATATATATTATGCAGTGTTTAACGTAATTAGCGACTTGTCCTGTTTTACGCAGTTTGTCCTGTGTTGCGAGAACGCGTCCACTGCGAACCACATATTCTCGCGATATCTCGGAATGTCACGCGCGGTTCGGAACATGGTCTATTCCTTTCGCTCTGCATGCTCTGCAAGTGCTGACATCATTTCTCGGGAACAGCATGGTCACTCCAGCTCCACAAGTTGTTGACAGACATCAAATTCATCGGCGATATCCAGGTTTCCGTTGCAGTTTCTATGTAGTCCTGCCATTAAATCGTCGGAGTAATGGATGTTCTACATTCGGAATCAGTAACCTTTCCCAACTAAGAAATAAGTGCAGTGGACATAACAAAATCATTCGAATGCCGCGCCGTTTACTTTACACGTTCGACTTGAAACAATGCAAAAGCCTCACAGCTGGGTGACCCGTGACCTTTACTATGTTAATTTGCAAAGACCATCTTACTTGGTGTAAGAGTTAGCGTCTCGCTTAACGAGAAACATATCATTGACTACACCTCCACAACAATCATGAAGACTGTAACATACTACCGAGTATTTTAAACAGTAGGAAAACTTTACGGCATAATAGAACAACATGTACCTTTAACACAACCGCGCGGCAAGCCCTAGGTGTACCTATATATTAAAATGGAATATGCCGCCATGAAATGATTGTTCGTGAATTGTTTACAGTTTGTGTAAGACCAGCGACTTCAGCAGCGTTCATCAGCGAGAGAGTACACTACCACTAATTTATCTAGACTGCTCGTCGAAGTTGACTGACAGTTGAACTACTGCCCAGTTCATCACATTTATGCCAGGGATAACATGTCTTGTAGATCTCGTAGCGTGATAAATGCGCAAAGACGGGTTCCAGCGCTGACCGATCAGCCACACATCGGAGCAATGAGGACGGATTAAGCTCATTACATAACACATTGGCTCGACTTTTGAGGTGCGGAATGGAATGTAAACATCCATGGGAATATTGACGCTGTTTATCCAGCAAGTTTGGCCGAATCTTTTCAATGATTCCTCAGCCTGTCATGTGAGCTTTACCAAGAAATGCTTGTGAATGCACTAGCTGGCGAGCGAAACTTGAATGAAGGTAATGTTATATTTTGTTTAACCTATTGTTAAACCATTGTTTACAAATCCAAGCCCCTCTGATTGTGGGGAAAAAGGGCTGCAGTCTGTATACAGTGGGAGGGGGGTATGTCAATATACTGGCCATTAGAAAACCATTTACAGCCATATTTTTATAACATTGTAGAAAAATCACTTGATTGTTTTTCTCAGCTGCAATCATGATTAGTAAATCATTCCTTGTGTGACAAGAACAGTAGAGGTTGAGATAGAGAACAACTCTGTATTTGATCCATCAGCATACTGTATTTGCCATACAAACTGTGAAATTTGAGCTTAAATGATCTCAGGAGAGACAAACTGTCCAGTTATTATCAGGATCTACCAAAAACCTCCCCTGGACATAATTCACAAAAGAAGCCCATCTTTATATTCATCATGGATGCAGTGTCATCTTCAACAAAAGTGAATATTAAGAAAATTGAGTAACAAACGAGTAAAAAAATCATCCATATGTTCATTTATCTGCACAAGATTGTATTTTTTACGAGCATCTTATTAATTATTTGTTCTAGCAAGATCTCTGCCACAGATGGAAATGCTTGGGATGCATCTTTCTGTATAAACTTATACTTATTTTGGCATAGAAAGATAAGAAATGATGTCAGAGTGTTTATATGACATACATGTAAAGTCAGTGGTGGCTAGCATAGAGTAGATATTTCATAAATGTGAGTGGAACTTTGTCATTTCTTCATACCATACATGTATACTGTAATTATTAATTTTATAGACAACAGTCCAACTCTATCTGTGATGTAATAATAAACTACTGGTATATCATGTAAGTGTTCAGTGAGGGACAATGATTTAGACATATGACTCCTGTAAAATTTTCTTTTTCAGGATTTTGACACAGAGATGATGTATTGGAGACTTATTACCTGTAAGAAAAGACCACCAGTCCACCAGCCTTTCATTAACCCTTAAAATGTAAGTGTGATCATCTGACAAAGATCATATCTGTCCAACATTCTCTCTCTTTCCAGTATAAGACTGTATTCACAAACACTTCAGGATGGGGAATGGCGAGGACTTGAAAACAGTTATATGTACTACATGCAGGGATGGGGTGTCTGAGAAAAAAATGACATTGCAAAGGAGGAACTTAAAACATTTCTGAATATCAAATTCCTTTCCAAATATGTTATAGCACTTTCATTTCCTGCCATTTAATTTTCAGCACACCCTTTGGGCACTGTGAGTGATTAAAGCATAATAATGCACTTTTCATGCACATGTAATATTTAATTTTTGCTAACTGGAGACCACTAAAACTAATGGTATATGTATGTGTTATTACATTTGGATCATCAATTAAGCTCACAGTTTTAATCAGTATGAAAGCCAAGTCAGAATATTGTTTATTTCTACACAAAATTTAGCTTATTGGACAATTTCACAATCGTCATGAAAGCTAGACCAATAATATTTTTCTGCTTAAAATTTCCCAATTTTTTACTTCCCATTTGCCATACACATGGCAACTGGGAGGATGTTTGCAATGGCATCAAAATATCTGCATTTGATATGTCTGACTATACATTGTATGTCCGTACAGTGTTTGTATGTCTGTCTATCTGTCTGTCCAGATCAAAAACTTCCAAACCTCTGCTCATGTTGAGCTGATTTTTGAGTAGTCATGCCATGTGTGATGTACCGGTAGATGTGCCGTTGTTTAAATGAACCTCATCATTGAAATGATGGCAAAATTCTCATATTTGTATTTTGTGGCAATATTTTCCACTTTTTGATCAAACTATCTTCTTCTTTGAAAGTGTTTATCCCATTTCTTACAAATTAGGTGCCCAGGTCATTATGAGATGAAGTACTTCATATATGCTTCAGTATAAGAATGATTTGCAGTCGAATTTTCTTAGCAATCATTCTGTAGGATTACAATGTTGCTGTATGTGTTTGCTAGCACTGAGTATTTCTATAAAATGGAAGTGCAGTGTCATCAACAGTTTTTGTTGTATTTTTCATGACATATCATTACATGTAATTGTTGTTTTTTTCAAAGTCAATATCATGACCATTTGTTTATCTTTTCTGATCACAGCTTCTGGCCAAAAGAAGTCACCAATGACAACACATACAGACAGAAAAAACAATGTAGACATTTTGTCAACAAAAGGATACAATAATTCAAATAAGAGATAGACACCTTGGAAGCGTTAACCATTGTGGTCTTGTGGTCTGTGTAAGCCACATGTACAGAAACTACGTGTAGATGAGAAGTGAACATCAAATCTACAGCGATTATTTTTTCCTATGATAAGCCCAAGACCTTAAAGTATGTAGACCTGGAAACTGGACATGTTTAACAACTACGTGCTGAGCAATGAAACTTCATCGGATGAATGATCTGGTGGAATCAAAGTAAACATGTACTCAGAGACTGTAGTGACAGTGATGTAACGGGATGTAATGGAGGAATTCTTCTTGTATTACTGACAAAAGTTTGTTAATTTTCTTTCTGTACATTTCCTAAATTAGATTAAGTTGTATAAGTTGTATACAATTGAGCTTGTCATTTTCTTGTGGCACATGTAGCCAATGCAGCTGCCCTTCTCACTGTCTGCTCTCTTATTCGGTAGTTTAGTGAAACAGCAACACTACACAGCAAAGCTTCCATTCAGAAAGGCATGTCCAGGGCTAGCAGAAAACAAGCCTAATGCCAGTCTTAAGCTTGTTTAAGGCTAGCCTAAAGCAAGCCCAAAGCATACCCAGCTTGACAGCAAAGTCTGCATGTCTCATTCTCACCTTGTCTGGGGCCATTGAGTCTAAAGGTGATAACTATCATTGCCACTGAATTACATTTATATGTGATTTCCTGCACATTGTAAGAGATAATGTAGTGTTGAAAGCTATTCTGTGGGTCTCAGACTTACTTTGGGCTTGTTTTTGGCTTATCTAAGTCATGCCCAAAGCAGGACTTAATTGAACACAAGTTTTGCTGTGTACTGTATCAGGTGTTTGTGTGAAGGTCTCATGTATTCAGTAAAATTCACTTGTTTGGAAAGGTATTGGTCATTTCTTAACAAGTACAAGGCCCTGTGTCCTAGAATTATTCCTGTCATTTGCTATTGAAAATTGTAACACATACAATTTCATATTTCTATGCTTTGACCATGACAACATCAGATATCAATAAATTTTCCTAGACACAGTGCACAATTGAACATCATTTCTACAGGGTTTGAGACGGTGTTCATTGAACGCCATCTCAAAGAATGCTTGAGATGGCGTTCAATTGAACGCCATCTCAAAGAATGCTTGAGATGGCGTTCAATTGAACGCCGTCTCAAACATTCTTTGAGATGGCGTTCAATTGAACGCCATCTCAAAGAATGCTTGAGATGGCGTTCAATGGAACGCCGTCTCAAAGAATGCTTGAGATGGCGTTCAATTGAACGCCGTCTCAAGCATTCTTTGAGATGGGGTTCAATTGAACGCCATCTCAAGCATTCTTTGAGACGGCGTTCAATTGAACGCCGTCTCAAATATCAATTGCCTGTTTTATTCTTCCAAAAATGTAATTATTTTTTATGACAGAGGTAATATAGCCAGACTGATAATAATATGCTGCGCAAATTCCAAAAAAGATTTATTTTTGAGAAAGCCAATGCAAAGTTACTTTTTTGCCTGTAAAATATCTCAGTTCAATTTTCTTGTTGTAAATCTGTATTATTTTATTCATTAATTGTTGAATAAAAATGATAGTCAATAAAAATGTGTTTTTGTACTGTCAATTTTTGGGTTTCACTTTTGCAAGTATGTCTTACATCTGAATTTATTTGATGAAATTATAAGTTATTTGGACATATATAAAAATGTGATTTTTGAACTTGCAAATTTTAAAATATATTACATGGACTGAATGGAAATTTTGAATTGTGATTTTTATGTCAATCATTATGAAGAACCTTCAAACAGGCGAATTTTGCAAACTAAAGAATTATGCAGGAAATTTTAGCAGCCTGAAATTATAAACCATAAACATAAACTTTTGATAACAAAATTTTGCAAAATAGTAGTCAATTACAGTGAAACTAACAAATTTATCATGTAAATATCAGAAAACCTCAAGATCAGAAAATCCCAAAATAGATCAGAAGGTGTTTTTATTTGATCTGTGCTGTGTCGATGGATACCTATTTGCGAAGAAATGTTTCTAAATGCAGAGGCATAAATATGATTACCATTTAAGTGGATATAACTTCTTTTGATGTACAATTAAAAGTAGGTACGTTTGTGTTCGGCCCGGCAGTCATAGCGTTACTTACCCAGTCGATCCAGAAATGCTCTTCTTTAACAGAACCAGGCCGAGTATTCAGCTACTAAGGCAAGATGTCTGATGTATTCCACAGAAGTAACTCTCACTTCATTTTATAGAACCTGACTGGAAAAGATGCGGGTGATATTACCAGCCAATGTATACTTAGATAAAAATACTAAAAGAAATAAATACAACCAATAATAATTTGAATGAATCTATCACAAATAGACTCCAGATGGTCTATAATATGACTGGAAATTTAAATTTTAAATCAAAGAGGTAACCTGTCTCTCGTTTGGCCGATGCGCATAACGTTAAAGGTATACTGTCACCTGTTCCAATTTTGCTACAGTTACCATGGCAAGAGAAAATCTAACCAATAACTGATTTTAAGCGGGTGCCCGAGTTTAAAAAACAGCGCCCTCACATGGGCATTTTGAATACCAGGGAACGCCCCTCTGACCATATATGGGCATATTTAGATTACTGGTGACTGTATACCTTTAAGTCATCTATTACGGGGCCATTTAGAACAAGAAATATGAACAATGTCTCTGCTAACCTTTGAATAATAACTTTATTGGAAAAACCAGCCATCCCACGCTATAATTTCTACTAAGTCCCTCAGCACAAATGAACATTCTGACGAAGACTGCTGTATTCTTGTGATGTGCGCTTTCCCCCGATTTCCGTTGCTTTTGTCATGCACAACTTTCTTCAGTAGACAGAGGGTAACGATAAAGTTTCTCCAACACTACTCACACAATAGGTGCAGCTACCATCGCCGATTCTGTTACCAACATTTTAAAGAATTCAACCGTTTATAGTTCTCAAAATTGTCTTAGGTCCACTACAGTTGTTCAAATCCTGAAAATGGACCAAATAATCTTTATTACAACTGCACGTTCAATGTTACCTGTTCTATCAATTTTCAGTTGATAATGCCGACCCTATACTGTTAGTCTAGGGAGTTCACTTGCGCATAAGCACGCGAAGCTTTCGAATTCAGTGCACTTAACCTTTCTTGGATTGTCGATCGAAGGCCCAGAGTCGAAGTGTTGGGCAGCGGGCCGTGGCAGAACAGTACTAGTAGAAAGAATGAAAGGTTTGATACAACAAATCGGCGAGAAGTTCAAAACAAACAAATCAAAACATGAATCCTCAAACAATTAACAAAAACCGGTCGAAAATACCTTCAAAAGTTCATATCTTTATTCTTTTATCTCATTTGACTGATATATGCCACATCTAGACAACAATTCACTGTCAGGCAATTTCCAGTATTCAAGTTGAGCTTATTTGCCATTGGAAGTCAGGAAGGTAAAGTTTAAAGTTCAAAAAAGCACAACAAAATACCGAAAAACGAACAAAGAGAGAAAACAGCAAACACAACAACAAAGCAGAAAGCAAAGTACACGTTACACCTGATCAATAAGACTTCACTTTTACTGAAATCCGACTTGAATGACTTATTAGCATTAATTTAGAGAAGAATTTAGAAAAAGAATCAAGACCATGTCTTCCGAAAACATATGTGCAAGCTAAGCGACCATATGATAAGGAACATTTAAGACGTCTTGTAGTACTTTAAAGTTTAAGTACAGCCAAGAGAACTGTTGCCGAGCAAAATTCAAGACGACTAATTTACAGCAGTCTTGCCTGGCTATCCATCTTTTTGAATCAGAAATGCAATTGTTTCACAGATAGAAAACTAGATATCTAACAATCAGTGTCACTATAAAGTTGTTGGACTTTCCTTTATCCTGTGCAATGGGGTCGATGCCAAATCTGATAAGCAACTGATTTCCCAAAATAGAAATAGTCTAACTCCGATAATGGAAGATTGAAAATCCAAACCAAACATACATAGATCCACTATGCCGTACCAGCAACTTTCGGTCACGAATTTACGACCCATTGATATGATAGTTTGTTTAAAAATCGTTATTTTAGATCCATAATTATTTCGGTCTTGGGGGGGGGGGTGTCTAGACTCCTTTTCCCATTATTCACCTCAATGGGAATGCACTTTAAAATCGATATTTTAATGCAGCTGACTCTTATTAAAAACGCCTTATGCATAATGTACAGATAGGTATTAAGGATGTTGATTTGATAAATATGCAAAAACAGAAATTTATAGTTTTGGTATATTAATTCCATTGGAGTCTGACTAAGTTTTAGAACACGTGTATATATTAAGTTTAGGCTGTAGCAACTTTGACTTTAAAAGGCAAAGTAAAAAAAACTATCTTACGACTCCCTGAAGAAGGAATGTAATTTATACACGGATCATTAAGATTTTCTAAAATAGTTCGCAAAATTAACGTTTGTGATCGTACATTTTCCAGAAGGCAAACACAATTACTGATTGCTGATGAATATTTGATGAACAATATTAAAATTCGGTCACTCTCTTGCTTCTATGGATGTGCAATACCTGCTTGGCAGTTCTCTCTAAAAACATTACCTCATATCAAAGGCCATACAATTTCCGCAAGCCGGGCGTATTCCTTTTCAAATATCCTTTGGTTTTATCGAGAGCCCCCCTGCTCTCTGTGCCACAGTGTAGACACTTCATTTTTAATTCAACTGTTCGCACACGTGAGCTAATGTCGTAGCGATGTCTCTCTGTCTGTCTGTCCGTGTGTGTGTTTGTCTGTCTGTCTGTCTGTTTACATGATAACTCAAAAACGCCTGAACGGATTCAAGTAAGATTCGGTAGATAGGTACCATATGCTAATTTCAAGAACTGATTAGATTTTGGTTAGTGTGGCTTTCATATCAATGAAGTTATAAAATATCATTTGTTTCCATATAATGGTTTCCTATGGAAACAGTAATGACAGTGTCGACATATATCAAGAACTTTGATGACACTTTCCACAGATGACAATCCCATAACATAATGATGATACTGTGAGTGCCATGTCCAATTATCTGCTCATTTGCATATTTAATGAACTTTTGTAATTAGTGATATAATTCCGAAATTCCTGCACCAAATTTGATGATACCTGCAACAGATATTGATCTGATACATATCAAATTGTACTGGGAAGCATTTGGCAGTGTCAAGTTAATAAATAGCTCGTTTGCGTATTTAATGAAGTGTCTAATAAGTCATATAACTCCGAAACAACCCCATCAAATTTGATGAAATCTGCTGCAGATACTTATCCGACAGATATCTGACCATGGTGTAAAGCATTTACTAGTGTAAAATTAATTAAGGGTTCATTTTTATTTTTAATGAACTTTGTAATTGGGTATATAACTCTGAAATTACGGCACCAAATTCGGTGAAACCTGCTACAGAAATTGGTCTGATAAATATCCAATTGTACTGAGAAGCATTTGGCAGTGTCAAGTAAGTAAATAGCTCCTTTGCATATTTTATGAAGTTTTGTAATTAGTCATACAATTCCGAAATAACTGCACCAAATTTGATGAAATCTGCTGCAGATGCCGATCCTACAGATGTCATATATGAACTGTGTAATTAGTGTCATAACTCTGAAATTACCACAGCAAATTTGGTGAAACCTGCTACAGATATTGATCTGATAAATATCTAATTGTCCTATGAAACATTGAGCATTGTCAAGTTAATTAAGAGTTCATTTGCAATTTTAATGAACTTTGTAACTAGTGATATTACTCCAATATTACAGCATTAAATGTGATGACACGTTATACAGATGTTGATCTGACAGATATCTAATTGTCCAATGAAGCATTGAGCAGTGTCAAGTTAATAAACAGCTCATTTGCATATTAAATAAAGTTTTGTAATTAGTGATTTAACTCTGAGAGTACTTTGTGAAAGTAGATGAAACCTGCTACATATAATGATATAACAGATATCTGATTGTTCTGTGGAGCGTACTTGTTGTAAAAACACGTGGGCACATTCAGTTCATATCTGGTTGTAACCACACCCTCCATAGAGAGATAACAGAATTATCACCTTACCACACACATAGCAAAGCTTCGTGCACAATCCTTTTCTGAGTTGGTGTCAGTGAAATGAGATTCCATGCATCTTTAGCCACAGAGCCTACAGAGCTCAGTTTAAGCCAACGGCAAATATTTTTTTCTCTTCTCATTGCTGTGCCTTTTGGGCCACCCCAATACCGCCGGATGTATAATAGGAAAGAACAGGGTACGCTGCAAGGGCGCAAATCGTTACTTCGAGTGCAACCCCCTCAAGTGACCCTGGATTTAGCCTTTTTAGGGATGGGAGCCCCCATTTACCAATGTAAGAGTCCCACCCCTTTTGGGAGTCAGGAGCCTCCATTTGCCAATATAAGAGCCCCACAACCACAAGTTGTCCAGGTGTGAGGGTTGTTTTCAGAGGATGGGTGCTTCCATTAACCAGTTTAAGCGGATAGGCACCTTCTGAAAAAAATATTTTTTAAACGAAGGCTCCAAGGCCCATCTTGATTTTAGCCTTGTTCAGGGGCTAGGAGCCTCTATTTACAAATGTAATAGTCCCACACCCCCTAGTGGTCCAGATGTAAGCGTCTCTATACTACTCGTATCAAGACAATGTCTTCCGAAAACATGATATGTGCAAGTAAAACAACCACCTGATAAGGAACATTCCCAACATGTTTACCGTGTTAAGGCTCTTAATACCATAGTACTTTAAAGTTTAAGTATAGCCAATAGAATTGTTGCCGAGCAATTCATGACGACTATCCATCCTTTTGAATCAGAAATGCAATTGTTTCACAGATAGAAAACTAGATATCTAACAATCAGTGTCACTATATAGTCGTTGGACTTTCCTTTATCCTGTGCTATGGCGTCGATGCCAAATCTGATACGCAACTGATTTCCCAAAATAGAAATAGTCTAGCTCCGATAATGGAAGATTGAAAATCCAAACCAAACATACATAGATCCACTATGCCGTACCAGCAACTTTCAGTCACGAATTTACGACCCATTGATATGATAGTTTTTTTAAAAATCGTCATTTTAGATCCATAATTATTTCGGCCTCCGGGGGCGGGGGCGTCTAGATGCCGTTTCCCATTATTCACCTCAATGGGAATGCACTTTAAAATCGATATTTTAATGCAGCTGATTCTAATTAAAAACGCCATATGCATAATGTACAGACAAGTATTAAGGACATCGATTTGATAAATATGCAAAAACAGGAATTTATAGCTCTGGTATATTAATTCCATTAGAGTCTGACTAATTGTTCGAACACTTGTATATATTAAGTTTAGGCTGTAGCAACTTTGACTTTAAAAAGCAAAGTAAAAATCAAAAAATATCTTACCAACCCCTGAAGGACAAATGTGGATCATGAAGATTTTCCAGAACAGTTCGCTTTGTCAGCGTTCATTTTCCAGAAGGTAAACACAATTACTGATAGCTGATGGATTTTTGATAAACAATATTAAAACTGGCCGCTCTTTTCTTGGCCAACGTTTCTAATTTAGTGAAGTTGAAACTCTTCCTCACATGTATAATTGTCAGTCACTTGAATCAGTTAAAAAAAAGAAAAGGAACTGCCCTTTTAAAGATTAACTGTTGGAAATGTTGAAAAAATTAAATCACATTGGTCTGTTACTGTATTTTATCCCCCGTCTTCTACAATCCATGATCATCTACATGAATAAGACAATGTTAGACACATTTGTTCAGTGTTCCGTATTCTATTAGTTACGTTGTCTGGTATTATTGTTTCTGTAAGTTTTCAAGATTTTTGAAAACTGGCGATCAAACATACACCTTCAGCTCCTGTTTCTACTGACACCTCTATTTTAAATGAAGATCTAATACAGATTATAAACCCTGGTTCCATTCTTCGGACATTTGAACTTTCGTTCATTTTCATTGCATTTATTCATTTACAGCAATGTTAACTCGCAGAATGTGTTTCTTAATATGACATTCTTTTCTCCTCTGTTTGCCAGTGTTTCCTTTGATGATTTAGCAACGCTATAGACCGGTCCACTGAAATGCCTTCAAGATCAAAGGATTCTATCAGTCTGCAGTATAACCTGCAGTGCAGGGTGCGCAAAACAATGTACATTACATTACATTAATTTACAAGTCATCAAAATCTTAACAGAGTGGCCAACTAGGTAGACGAACACCCTTTGTTGTTGTTATTGTGGAAAGGTATTTACACCAATTTGACCTTTGTGGTTAGTCACACTACTTGTAGTTGGTAACTATCACAACCTGCAACAATGTTACAAGAACTGTATAAGTTTATTGATATAAAAATATATCTAACATATATTGCCTACAATGGTTTTCAATTTTCAAACAGGTTTGCGACTTTCAGAAATAGTGACCACTATTTTAACTAGACTTATTGAACCTAAGGGACTTCTAATCCTGTTTGATTTATCTTCAAGTAAATCTCAACAACTTTTTATATAGTGAAATCTTATGCTTCTGGAAACCACTCTGGAAAGGAATAGTACACACTTACTCTTTCAGACCACAGAAAAGTATTGTTCTCTCGATTTTCTTGGTAAGATAATTTTTGCTACCTTAAATAGCTTTTGTCTTGTGCTAAGGGGTCAAAGTGCTTGATACTGAAAGGCACTGTGGGTAAAAGTTGACTTCTCACCACAGCAAGAGTTTAAGATAGTGATCTGATCAATATTTTTTAACACAAATGCAATCATTTTCATGGCAATACGTTCTGTTTGTTTGTGAAACTAGCACAACTTGTGCATCTTTTCATCTTTTTTAGGCATTTCTGGTGTGAAATTCTGTGTAACATAACACACGACTTTCACCTCTGAAATAATATCTATTTTACCTGTAGAAATCAGCCATCATGTTGAGAACATGGTCGACCGCCTGAGACTTTTTATGACTCACTCAGGTGGCAAAATTGTATGTAAGGCACCACGTATTGGGTGGTATATAAAATTATATTACCATGCCCTGTCCATCGCATTTTAATTGTTCGAGCTAAACCACGTGACTACCCACAAACACACAGTAATGGTTTGTTTATATGCCCATGAATATGAATAACATTGTAAACATAGTAACCTTACAGCTTAAACGAAAATTGTGATTTGTACAAAGATCATAATCAATCACAAAATAAAATGGAGCATTTGTGAGCCAAGTTTATACACTTTTGTCAAAAAATCTCTGGATTTGCAAAATGTTTGCAGCGCGCACTACTCACTGACAAGTTCTGCGGCCCTGTTGTCGTTTGCATGGGAAATTTTCGTAAATTTTGACAGTTTTGGGATTCGTTGATAATATAATGGAAAGAACAGACTCCACGCTGACCATTAACGTTTATTTATGGGCGAGGCGAGAGGAAAGCCAAAATTAACAGGCTCGGCAAGCCTCGCTTGTTAATTTTTGGCTTTCCTCTCACCCTTGCCCATAAATAAACGTTAATGGTCAGCACGTCGCCTGTTATTTCTATATTATTTTTTAATAAATTAAAAAATAAATAGTAAATGGAATGAAAGGATTCAGATATCAACATGGCTGAAATGAAGGGACGGTAGCTGCACCTTTTGATGGTTTTGTCACTATTTTTGTTTTGTATGTCAATTGCAAAGTCTTGTTCTACTACAAAAAGCATATGGAGATACACAGCACTCACCATATCAAATCAAGTTGTGTGCATGTAAATTGCACTGTTATTGTTGACAAGTGAATTCTGGTCTGGACTAGAATTCAAACATAAACATTGACAGTGCATTTTACACATATTGACACTGTATTAAGCAGCTCAATACGTGTTTATACATGTTTTGAGTGTAGACCAAGAACTTGTAATTGACATACAACACAAAAGTAGTGAAAGAATCATGAAAAGTTACAGCTACTGTCCCTTTAACCCTTTCACCCCCAGTTCCCTGTATACAGGTCCAACTTTACCATAGAAAACAATGGATTTGGGACAAACCATGGTAGTGAAAGGGTTAAATCCAAGGAACTGTTACATGATTGTACGATAAAAAGGTCATGACATCTGGATGTCACACTCCTGTAAAACCGAGGCAAGAGTCTGATCGCAGTGGATGACAAATCTGAGATACGCTATAAAAAGTGTACAGTAAAAATGGTATCAGCAAAAGAAATTCTATTGTATGTTTTGCAAAGTTAATTCAGAATTTTGG
Source organism: Ptychodera flava (assembly GCF_041260155.1). NCBI lineage: Eukaryota > Metazoa > Hemichordata > Enteropneusta > Ptychoderidae > Ptychodera > Ptychodera flava. The sequence continues at coordinate 2,633,701 of NC_091944.1, read as the reverse complement.
CAGACAGCTGATCAAGACATCTCGCAGTTTCACCCGTAGTGCTTCATTGCCTTCACAAAAGATATGTGTTGATCCATCTTCAATCTGGATAATTGTGTCTTCTGATTGCTGCAATATATACAAATGAAAATTACTTGTAAATACAAATATTTTGAACTCTTTTTAATTAATTGTGATTATCTGATCAGGTATTATCTATCTCATATCACACTTTGTTTTCATTTTTGAACTGAACACTTTTAGGCTCTTACTTACTACAACATACAGTACTTGTGCAAAATTTTAAACCTGCATGTAATGTGGGCATTCTGTGAACTGACTGCACAGAATAACATGTACATATTCAGGCAAAGCAAATAACAATACAAGTACGTCCCAAATGTGGACATGAAATTACAAAAGATGCATTCATCTTTTTAAATCTTCTACATTACATTTTGGATCCACAAAACCGGAAATTATACTTGGTCACAATATCACGCTAAGGTACACAGAATGTGAACTTGAAATAACAAAAGATCCAGTCACCTTTTTGAAACTATTAAGTTACATTTTGGGTCCACACAACCAAAATTATTCATGGTCACCATTACAGTTTGGGTCCACACAACCAAAATTATTCATGGTCACTCTTACATTTTGGGTTCACACAACCAAAAATTAGTCATAGACATACTATGCTAAAGAGCAAAAATTGGGTGTCGTACCCCTTTCAATTTTTTGTTGCAAGGTTATTGTGAAGCTTTTCTACATTACTGGAAGGTTCTTGAGGATAAACAGTTTGGCAACCAATTGTAACTTTTGATGTAAACATCAAATCATCCTACTGACCTAATGAGCAAAATTTGACCTACCAGATGAACTATGTGGCCACCAGGGCTGTCTTCAACTTTGACATCTGTAATTCCATTCTAGTGAAAAGATATGTGGGTAATGAAGATTCAGTACAAATTTACAAATTAATAAGATGTTACAGTACAAGAATGAACTAACAGCTAAATTTCTTTATCTTTGATGAAAACAATTTACAGTTTCCAAATGTGACACAAGACTATGTACTTTTCTATGAGTAAACCAATTTACTCCAGTGAAAGATGAGGATTGAAAACTTAATTCTCAGTAAGTCATTTACTTTTTGACGTTTTTTCTATTTTTCTCAACGTATCAACCAAGTCTTCTAGTCTACTTGCTTCATTGTCTCAAAATACCAAGTATTTAGTTTGTAAACACAGCCTGTATGCAATAGGTGGTTATTCTTGACAATTGAATAAATATCTAGATAGAAATTCAAAACATGGGCTGTGTTGACATGACAAATACTATATAGCATTGCAGAATATTTTCGGAGAGCAAAACAAGGAACTGTAATTGATAAGAAAAATACCAATTTTGGAACAATTGTCAAAAGTTATGGTTTCCATGGTGTTAGAGACCAACATTTGTACGTTTGGATACTATTTTAGTTCTTGCACACTTAAAACATTCTACATTTACAATGTATCTTGTTTTCGATCGCAGTTTTCACATTTGATGGATTAGTTTCTTTTCAGAACACCCGCAGTAATAATAACCACAATATTGCAAAGCTGAAAATGTCAAAAATTTGTAGGACTGGCAGAAACTTTCCATATTTACCTTGGCCAAGTTCTGCACAAATTCATCAATATCCAGATTACCATACACGTAATGTTTTGGTTGCTTAGTTACCACCTCTTCCTCTCTTTTCCTCTTCTTGCCAGGAACAGCAGACTGTGACTTTGGAAGAGGCTGAAGGTCAAAAGGTCAAAGGTTATAAATCTGTCAGTTGGCAGTCGGACACACTGAAATATTTGGTCATGTGTGGGTACTCTAGGTTTCAATCTCAACCTAAACTGAAAGATTTGTGTCAGATATATCTGTTCTCCAACAAAATCATGTCTGGACCATGCATATTGCTCTGTCAAGTTTATACAGTACATGTATACTGGTTGAGATGGTCTCTCTTGTGAATTCAGTACACCATGATCAAGACAACCATATTCAAAACTAGTATGCCAGTTGTTTAGATCAATGTCACCAGCACTGTAGAAGAACAATCCACTATTTTGGGAGTCTCATTCCTTGGTTGAAACTAACCATTTTGTTAGAATCTATGAGACAGATTACTGGTAAATTATTTTGCATAAGTGTATTGATATTTTCAAGTTTAATTGTACAAAATTTGAAGAACTGGTTAAAAAACTCCCTGAATTACAGCTTTTTGAAATGACTAAAAATGATTTACAGAGAGGAGGGTGTACCCAATTGCCATGTCATTTAAGACTCTCTCAAAAGATTTCAGGGATTTTCAAGTTTCTATTTTGAAATAACAAAGGCTCCTCACATCTGCTCTTGTAGTATTTTTCACACAGAGTATTTTAATGTAAATGAGATTGTGAATTATTGTTGATGCATTGCCATATTTTTAACATAGATGCCCATCAAAAGACAGAAACCAACATTCTGTCATTTTTTGGCCATAATCAAAAACTCACCTGGCCATTTTTAACACCAAAAAATACAAATTTAGAGGGAGAGAAAACAATTAATCAAACAGTTTTTTTATTTCTGTACAGTTATCACTGTGATCTTTGGAAAATTTCAACTCTGTGTACACACACGAAAAAAGGTCTGGCCTATTACTACACGTGCAGAAAACTTTATGGCTTTAACATCACTTTTGAAATGTTCTTTCCACAAATATAACACACCTGTGGCATGTGAAAACTCATGGAAAGGCATGAGAAACAAACTGACCTGTAGCATGTATTTGTTGTCTTTGACAATCAAGGCTCCATTGACAGTTGACACAAACACACCAGCCTTGACTTCTGTTGGTGTCAGGGTGGATGCCAGCTGATAGGAAAAATGAGAAAAGCCTTAAAACTCAATACAGCATGTGGTAATTTCTGAATAATAACAACATAAAATATATATATAAATTTACATTTGAATTCCACATTTATTGTTTTGAGTTAAGGTAGATTTACCAACTCTCAAGTTGTTCCAAAAACTTTCTATTGTCAATCTGACTAAATCAGTTGTAGAGTACGGCGACATCTATCCTTACAACGTATTCTCTTGCTGTCGCCTAGTATTGAGAGGCAACAGCAAGAGAATACAGTGTAAGTATAGATGTCAACGTACTCTACATCTGAAGCTCTTGGAGTCAGTGAACTTTTCACTCCTTTGGTTTAGCCATAGATGGTAGAAACGACACTCTGCTGTCAATGGTTTAGCAAATACCAAACATTTCATTCATCCCCACAGCGTTGACACCTGGATGGCAGCCAATTTTACTGTGGTAAGGTAGTATGTACCTTCGAACTGAAATACTTAAAGTTCTACCCAAACGTTCCTCAAGGAAACTTTCAACCATTGTCTTTGCAAATCGAGAATAAAAATTAACAGTCACCATGCAAATTTGGTAATAGAGAAACAAAATGCCCAATAGTTACTGATATTTGGAATTTACACTGAAATGCAGATAAGAAAGGACAGTGAAATTGATCTAAATGCTATCACAATTGAGTAATTGGTTTGTAAAGTTGTTTCAAAATGTAATAAAGGATCAGTAATTGTAGTTATGTTGCGGCGAACAACAGACGGATGATAGTGTTGTTTCACAGAAGGCTTCCACTGTAATTGTTAAGATAGAGCAACAAAGCCTGTCGGCCAGTAGGAACTGATTAGTGTCTGTGTGAGTAGGGTTAAGATTTCCTGACTTTCCATCCCCGTACATTTCAACAACTTTCTCACATACAGCTTCTGGTGTACATACACCTATTTTCCCATGGATCATGATTTTTTGCCAAAGAATTTCATACCTTGCAAAGGCAACGAGTCTAATGACAACTAGACTCTGACTCGGCAGTGATACAATGTATTTAAGAGCGGTGGTATATAAGGAATGTAATATGATTCTGTGTATGTGAATTGCACTGCAAAATGTACTCCCTGGAGTGTGTTTATTACGGGTCAAACAAACTCTTTCATTTTCACAGCACTTACAACAAGTCAATGCAACTTTTGAGGCAAGTTTTGGAACAACTTTACAAACCAATTACACAAGTGTGATAACATTTAGATCAATTTCACTGTCCATTCTAATCTGCATTTTAGTGTAAATTCCAAATATTTGCGAATATGTGACTGTTAATTTTCATTCTCGATTTGCAAAGACAATGGTTGAAAGTTTCCTTGAGGAAAGTTCGGGCAAAAGTTTAAGTATTTCAGTTCTAAGGTGCATACTACCTTAAAACACACTCATTATTTATAAATGACAACTACATTTACTGAATGCATTGAAACTTTTACTATTATGTTTGTCAACTCAGTCAGTATACTGTGGGTCTCACCATTATTATTATGCAAGTCATTCCAGTAATCCTTCAAATGAGCACACTGGACTGTCAGAAGGATTGATTTAACCTTTGAAGTTTTTCCTATAAACCTGACTGTTTGAAACACTGGTGGTATAATCGATACGAGACTTCTGCTTACTCAATGTGTATAAAACTGCAAAAATAAATACTTTTGTGTCATACTTTGGCGTTACAACTGAAAAACCAAGATGCCATGCATCATGGAAACATTAACAAAAATATCTCTGAAAGTTGAAGCTTCATGTCCCGTAGCTCTGGAGAATGAAGATGTGGGACTGACTTCACCACTTCTGCAAAGATGTTGAATCATTGAGCAAATTTAGAATCTTTCTGTAATCATTGTTCAAGAATTTAAATACCTCTTGAGTGATTTCTATCTTCTCATACCGTCTTCTGATTGGAAGAGGTAGCACTTCTGCCCTCCTATACGGCGTTGGTGGAGGATCCTGTCATGAATATTCATAATATATGCAAATATATTTGCAACACTTAAAGGTATACAGTCACCTGTAATCTAAATATGCCCATATATGGTCAAAGGGGCGTTCCTTGGTATTCAAAATACCCATGTGAGGGTGCTGTTTTTAAAAAGTGGCCAACCTCTTAAAATCTGTGATTGGTTAGATTTTCTCTTTCCATGGTAACTCTGGCAAAATTGGAACAGGTGACTGTATACCTTTAACATATTTGTAGATTTTCACACACAACATAAACAAAACTTGCTAAAATAAGATCTTTGATTTTACTAGGATCAAAATGTACCTGATAAAGCATGAAGAAACGAACACAGCTGTATCCATAAGTGCTGACTCAATCTATTTATAATGACTGCTGCAGACATTCACCATTTCGAAATCTGTGTACTACTTGGGTATTTACAGTTCTTCACAGATGGAAACATTAATAATTGTTTAAAATTGTTGTCAAGATTTTTGAAAATCGAGCAAAACAATGCCAAAGATTGTGCTTCCTATTTCAAATTTTATGTTCAAAACTTAACAAAATTACACATCATAGATTCTGACCAAACACCACAGTAATAAATATATGTGCTCCAAAACTGACAAATTTGTCCACACTGTCATGGCAGCAGCAGATTTATTTTACTGCAATGCTACATTTTGTAATGAAAGCATGATCAATACTCACAGTTTCCACCACCAAGTCATTTCTGTGAGGTAACATAGTTGGTGATGATGTGTACGACTCTGGTATAACAACATGAAGAGGCTGTAAGACGATAATAAAGTGGAAAGTAAATCAGAAATAGAATTTTCTGTTACATAAACTGATATTAAAGAGTTTCATCAGGCACACAATTGCAATTTAAAGGTTCTAGGCACACACTCATGCACTCAATGACTTACTCCCTCTGGTACCTATATCAAATCTGCTACTCGGCCAGAATCAAATCAAAATAGTTTTGGAAGGTAGGTGTAAATGATTTGGGAATCCCGGTACCATTTCAGTTGTCCAAAAGGGGATTCCATTGATAAGCTGAGGCAAATCTTGGCAAACTGGTGGGAAACCCAGGTGAATTTTACTGTGGAACCATCCTTCATAAAAAAAAACACTGATGAAGAAGTATGGAAAACCTAATTTGATTCAAGAGTACTTTATGTAAAACATGACTAAAAAAACAAAAATAAAGTTATTTTATGTGCTTTTCAATTCATAGGTAATTTTACATTAATCATTCTGTGTCTATTTCTACTCATAAAACCTGTCAAACATAAGCACATAGAAGCTATTCCCAATTACTGTCCATTTAGCCATTTTCTATTAGCATCACAATCCTTTCTGTGACTCTCACCTTCAGATCCTTGATAAGTTTATTAGCTTGTGTAAAATTCATAGTTGGATCTATAGGGCAGTAACAGGCTTTCATGGCCAGTGGTTGGTATGGTGCCAGAGCATCCAGATAATTAAAAGATGGTTCTGAAAACAATATGATTTCCGGTTAAAGATTAGTCAAATCCTAAGTGGAATTTTTACTCTCAACATGGACAATTTCTCTTGTTACTTTCACATTTCTTTTTGGCAAACCAGACTGTAAGAACCAGTGAGATTAGTGAGATTTACCAGTGATGGAACTCATGCACAGAAAACTATTTGGAATTATCATGATGTAGTTTAAATTGCAATGAATTTATTCTTGTGAAGAGAACCTAAGAACAGACTGGTTCTTTATTGGGAAGGGGGCGTGAATTTCAGCAAATAATGTGTTTGTTTATGGATAAAAAAATTAACAGCTTTATCCTAGGCTGTGGACATACATGTACTGCTATCTAGTGTACAAAACCTGTCATATTGTATTCTGTGTGACAATCTTTAACATTAAACTGTTAGAAAAGCCTTGTTAAAAAGATTATGATACAGCAGTGCAAGATGAAAATGACACACAGTTGCCAAGGTGATACAGTATCATGGTGATCTTGCTAATTAATGCAAGACCTCAGTTTTTTTCTGTGATAAAATTATTTATGAATGAAACATGACAATGCTCTTTCAAAAACATCATATGCAGAAAACATTGTCTTGCAAGTAGAATTTATGTACCTGAGAGATTCATATGGCATGTTTATCTGTTTTGGTTTGTTTACCTGTAAATATGATAGTATTAGCACTGGACTTTCCCCAGAGTTCCATGAAGTGCACAGCATCTCCGAGTCTGAGAGATGGATGACCAGTAAATACAACGCAGGGAGTCTTGAATTGGTTGCTGAAGTCACCTGACAAAGCAAGAAACCAAATCAAGTTAGTGAAGAAAATGCGATTTTACAAACAAAGTAATGAAAAAGGCATTTACCATACACAGAAAAGACTATTCATGTGTAAACCTATCCATCCCCATTTTCCTGTAATCACATTGACAATTAATAACAATTTTGGGCCAAACCATAGTGGTAAAAGAATCAAAATAAATTTATTTGTTCGATAAAATTTCTGACCTGACATGTAATCACCTTTATGCAGTTATACATTTTATACCGGTACACAATTTATGCTGCTCTTTCTTTGGTTAATAAGGTTTATTTTAACATAAATGAACTACAGAAATAGTTTTTACAAGTCCTCTATGTCTCTTTGCCACATTTTGATTGAGTTGCATATGAATTTATTACACCTTACTATACATCAAGATAATGAAATCTTTATGTCTATCAATTTGGAATGAGGAACAATTCAAAATACATTGAACTATTCATACCATGAATGGATGGAAAGTGTTTCAGTCTGCCATTTTTCACCAATTCACTGTGAGGGAAGGGTGGTTCCGGTAGATAAACCTTAGACTGCTTAGATATACACAACCTGAAAAATTAAATATTTTCAAAATTGATTATTCAAATTCCTTTTGGTGTATATAAATCAACATGGAATTTATACCTGATTGAAACACTAAACACTAAACATTGTAATTTCATCTTTTCATTGCTTAAGACTTGAGAGTCAATGTGTTGACTGGCCACCTGATAAACTGTGTACAAGGTATGAAATCAAAAATATAACATGGTTATCCATGTTGTTGATCAGCAGTACACATTGGTGGTCTCAATGAAAAAGTTGTGACCATTAGAAACTAACACCAAAGTCATGATCTGAGAATAATGCATTATTGTCAACCCTGAGTTGATAGCTCTGCTGGTGGACAGAATTCTCCCCAAGGCTGTCTGAACCCCACTTCTGCCATGTATTCATATCTTTGATTAAATTTGTGTCCGATGTGTGGTAGGGAGTTTGTATGTGAGAGTGCTTCATGAACTCTACAGCCTGTTCCGGGGCCGCAGTCAGAAAAATTGTGACATCCTAGCTCGATTATTGAATCACTCTTTTTAAAGCCGCCGTTCTCAATCCCAGGTTCGCGCATTAGTGGGTACTCCACCCTGTCAACATAGTATCGTTTTCATTGTTTTGCGTCAAACGCCGCTATATTGGTAGATTTACAAACATAAATTCACGTTGAACGTCGATGAGCATGTCGGAGTGCGTAGGCCTACATTTTGGCATGAGGTATTTTCACCATACTTGTGCGTTCGAGTTACAGATTTCACCGATTCCAGCAGTGTGTCGCTTGGCGCCGGATGCGGACAGTGTCATCGACCATCTTCCCCCTCTACTGTCTATGCCTCGATCCACAAAATTACAAGTCAATATACTGGTACGCAAAAAAGCACGATCTGCATCGTTCGAATCTCTCAAATTCTTAGAACTAATGTTTTATTAAATTTGGAAACATCGGTGTAGAAATAATATAAAATGAGTATTTTCTGAAGATTGAACCGTGATCCCGACATACTCAACCAGCCAACGTAAAACTTTTATGAGGCCAAGATGGCGGTCGGAAGTCAGAAAACAAGTCCAGATCATCGTGTATTACATTATTTGCCAATTTGTGTTGCGAGACTTCGTTTGCATTGGAACCAAAAAAGTACAAAAATCAGATGCATTTCGAAACTCGGACAGGAAATCTCGTAAATTTCTCAGACGGAATGAACTTTGATCGATATTCAGCGGAACTGCATCGCGTCGGTTATCGATAAGATGGCACTTGCTCACGTGGATACGTACGCTCGAAGTGACAGCGGAACGAAACAGAGGAAGTCAAATCATACTTTTTAGCTCCATAGTCAAATAAACATTTGGTTTATTAGTAGACTCATGGAGGTACAAACGACACTCCATGGGAAACTATACACGGATACCGTACCGCTTCACACCTCTGTGCCAGGGTATTGAACATTTCAGACATTTCTTGATTTGTCATTCTGAGTTTAGCATCATTAGTTTGGCAACGACAACGCGTCTATCTGACTCCGACTCTGTCGGAAGTTTTGGGATATCCTTGACCGGACACATGCTTGGCGTGATGAGCGATTTTTGGCCCGAAAACAGCATCTGATGCAGGCCAATGACGTAACCATCAAAAGAAGAAAATTGATATGCCATTTTGCGTGACTTTTGTTGTCCGATCGTTGAATCCAAATTTGCCCGGCGTACCATACACATTTGCCATCCTTGGGTGTAAGGTAGAAGCCACAAAACCAAAAACCAAATGGCCCTTTTCAGGGCCATCAAACTTTCCAGTAAGATAGAACCCGATAATACATTTTCTTCTTCACGGAACGTTTTGTGGAGGGACCGTGTTCACGGTTACTAAGATGTAATCGACTTGAATGTAGTCTGATCACGTTTTTTTATCGCCAGAAATGCGGCGGGTAGGTACAAAAGTTGGAGAACTGTGAAGAAACTATTGCGCACATCTTTCGACACTGGAAATCTTGACACATATTTTATTTATTTTAGTCACCATTAGCAGATAAGACGAATGCTAATCTACATTAGGTACACATCAAGCTGACTCGTGTCTTACTTTGCACAAGGTTTGATTGACAGTGGTATTCAAATCCCAATCGGCGTCCCCTGGGTCGACGTTCTCACTGGCCACGCACGATTACTCACTAAAATTGTCCTGAAAACTTATCGGTTTAAAAAATATGGAGTCGTTATGTATTGATCAGGTATTTACCCTGCTGTAGAGCATTCCCATTTCATAAATTTTCATAAAAAACACGCAAAAAACCGCAATCTGTGGAGCTCTCAGTTCAAGTTACTCGCACGGTGTCTCTTTGCATAATGAGCGTCCTTTCATGTAATCCGGTATTTATAACCAATGGGCGTCTTTAAGGGTGGGGATTTTGCCAATTGGTTTTGTGTTATGACTTTGCTGGGTGACTGGGTGCTGTTCATTGAGAGTTTGAATAAAATAGGGTATGATGGCTAAAATCAATTACCAAATATTTACCTCAAACAGCAACAACCAATGAGAGACAAGATTAGAAGTCTTAGAAGACATCATTTCAACAACCAATGAGAAACCAGATTAGAAGTCTAAGAAGACAACATTTTAATAACCAATTAGAGACAAGATTAGAAGTTTAAGAAGCCAACATTTTAACATCCAATAAGCTTAGACACGAGATTAAAAGAGACCATTTTTATGCTGATTAGTTACTTACCATTCAGCAAATATCTGGGAATATGCTAATGAGCTGTCTGCCACAGGGGATATGAAGTACATAGGAGTCTGTGTCAGCCCTGCACTGTCCATGAATGCTGACAGACACTCAAACAAATCATAGATGACACCAGATGGACAGCACGGAACTAGAACATTGCCACCATTTTTTATTGTGACAGCTGAAACGAAAAAAACGGAACATCTGAGAAGAGAGGTCATAACTTGATATGTCCTGGAAATTTTTTTTAATTTGTCTTGTGATGAACTTTAGCAAACAAAACTTTGATACACACAGTATGTATACCTAGCAAACAACAATTTGCAGAAAGACACAAGTGTCACATATGATAGAGCCCACGCAGTTGTGTGACTACAAGCACAGTACAAAACTATATAGCAAAGTATATCAGTCAGAAATCTACGAACCGCATAATTTATTGAATTGATGGCTATACATGTTTACACTCCAAGGTGTGGAACCATCCTTATACCTCCAAATTTTCTGGAAGCCCTGCTGTTGTCAATGACAATTACTGTAGACCTGTGTATTGGACAATGGTATGATAGGGTTGAAGCAAGCTCAGTAAAAAGGACTGACTTTACACTGTTGAAAAACTGTGAAACAATGACAGTATAGCTGTAACTATATTTCTGTTTTTTAGGTAGACTACGTCACAACCCATAAGTACATGCAGATACTGACCCAAATTGCTGCAGAATTCTCCAAGCATACTGTCTGGGTTGTATGTAGGTGTCTGGTTCAACCCAGTTAACACTAGCACATCACTGTTCTTCATTGGCGCTGTATCCATTGGCAATGGGTGTGTCGTCAGCAACGATGACCCAGAAATGTATGTCACCTGTCAAAGATACTAGTTTCAAGTCTAATCTAAACAAGAACCCTGTTGAATTAATACAGTACCAGATTGTAATCAATGTAATTAATTATCTACAAATTAAACTTGTCACTATCATTCATGGTTTAAATGATTTGATAGCTACCTAAATGTAACTCTCTCTCTTTCATTTACTTTCAAGATTTTGAACAAGTTAGGCATGACATGAAAGATCTGCCTTCTTATAGGTTTACCTTTCACTGTGTGCAACATCTATCTAGCTGTCCTATTGTCCATCCATCCATCCATTCATCAATCCATCCATCTGTCCAGATATTCCTTCAAATCTATCTAAATCACTAGAAGCAACTGCTGTACTGGACTATCAGTCATGATTCTGTCTTTACATGTTAGTGATGACACCCATCAACACATTAAAATGTCATGGTTTTCAAATGACATGAACAAACACACAAAGAGTCCTCACCTTTTCATACTCAGACTGTATGACCCAATTACAACTACCAATGCAGTAACCAGAGCTCAATGGGATCATGGTTAGGGCCCCGTACAAGTTCTAGAAATGACACAAAAATAGTGACTCAGGATTTGCAGTTTCTTTGTGCATGTGTTTTGGTTTGACATGGTGTATGTATTTACTGGGTGTGTACATATTTATGCATAAATAAGTTAATATTGCTTCTGCATCACATTTGCTGCAGCTCATATATGGCATACTGAAAGCAAAGTTATACTAGGCTGTCATTAATATAATTAGTAAAATCTGACAAACTTTGGAACATGATACAATCAACAAAATTAAATTTATTCATTCATAAAACTTCGACAGAAGATACGTCGGCAATCAACATGAAGCATCATGTCTACTAACTGTAAATAAGAGAAGAAAGTGAATAATGTACAAAGAAATGTTCTGAAAAGCACACGGTATTAAAGAAGAGAAAACAAATGTCAACAGTGCAATTTAACTATGAGTTACAGGCACAGCCTTTTTCTCACACCGACAGCTTTGTTCATCATGTTAAAACATTTCAGTACCATCACAAATATAAAGGAACTGTGGGCAACTTGACTCTTTGGGTCTACTATTGTTAGTGATACAATGTAGTGGACGGATCATTGTGGTGGCATGATCTCAAGAAAAAAACAAAACACTACTCCATGACAGTGCTTTGCCCTTTGGCATGTCACCCTGTCACTCATAATACGTTGTTTTTTCATTATTTGTCTATACCTCGGTATGATTCCTCTTCTATGATTTCATATCACAGATAGCGCCCTCAATAGTCAATATGACAGCTACCGGTATGTTGTATGACCGCCCTACGGTGGCGCTGTAAGCTATGTTTTTATTGTTTCAGGGTGGAAGAAAACACAACAGGAACTCACCAATCTCTCTGCATAACCAGCAAACCTGACTTTTGACAAAGCAGCATTGACATCATGTTTGCTGTAGCACTTTCTCCATGATGGTACATTCTGTGCTTCACGTAATGGAGATGGCAGTGTTTTGATAATGTCTGGTTGTTTCCACTTTGTTGCTGGCTGTAACTTGGGTACTCTCTCACAGTACTCTACCAGTTCTTCCATAAGCTGCCTAGGGATCAAGAAGGTTTTACAATTCCTTTCAAATCAGAATGCAAAGTAGTACCTATCGCTTCTTTAATTTCAAATGTTATTGCATAATCTGACAGTACTGATAAGCCTTTTACAACTACAGATATGATGGCACCCTACTGTTGTCAATGCATTAGATGAACCTCTGTATTTCCTCTGCCACTCTCAAATTCGTAAAATTACTAATTTTTTAGATGATTTACTAATTTTTTTCATTGTTGATTCGTAAATATACGAATGCAAGGAAGCAAAGCAGTTGGTTGATTGAGAGCTCAAGGCCCCCAAACCTCAAAATAGTTCTGTCTAAGCACATGTTGTACTTAATTTGAATTTGATTGAATGATATTCCGTATTGGAACGGTTAACTTTACTTATGAATTTCAAAATTTACGAAAAGTTTCGATACCCAATTCGTAAATTTGCTAAAAAATTTTAGAAGCCAGAGGAAACACAGAACCTATGCTGACAGAGGAGAAAACAGGTTTAAAAGAATCTTCTATTACATATTGCCTACCAGCAAAGTGTACACTGAAATTCAGAAATCATAAGTCAAGCATATCATCATCATTGAAAACAGATGGTTGCTCAGAATGTTCTTGGCCTTCAAAGTACAGGTTCTGAATATCATTACTAGTACTACTGTAAAAAGTTTAAAACTTGCACAATTTTGATCTTGTTTCTTATTTTGCCCTCTACTGTAAGTATAGGTCAAAGAAGGATGCCATGATTTTTAGGATCAGGCTTCTCTACAATCATGTGACAATAATCCCAAATTTTAACGAAAAATGAAGTATTTAACTGTGATACAAATAAAACAAGTTGATAAATTGATTCAGAACACAAAACTTTCCTTATAATTATAAGTATGCAAGAAATCCAAGAACCATATTAATTGCCCTACCTTCCTGTTTGCAGAGTTGGTTCTGTAGCATAAATTGCTCCACGAAACCCTGTGTACTACAAAGATACACAAAACTTAAGAAACAACAACTTTATAGAACAAGATAGAGAAGGTGGAACTCATTTTGATAGAACAAGAGAGTGAAGGTACAAATCTTGTGCAAATACAATGATCATCTGCGAACCAGTCAGAGACAATAGATAATTGCGTAATGAATATGTGAGCTGTGGCTGATTGAAAAAGAAATGACTAAAAGACAATGAAACAGTAAACTGGATATATTTGTAACAGACAGTTCATTATAGTGACAGAAATACAGCCTTTCATCAAAAGTAAATGAACTAAAGTCATCATCTGGCTAAATGAGGAAAACGTTTCTTGCATTATATGATTCATGTAGCAGTGGAGCAGAATGTGCCTCGGGGACAGATATTCGGACTCTCAAATTTCTAAAAAATTTTCTCTGAATTACCACTTGTTGGGGCTTATTTTAAAGCTCTTGGAGAAAGAAAAACTTTCACCATCTTAGTTTTTCGAAAGCCCAAAATTTTATTTTTACACCATAGAGTTAACACAGGAATGGTGGCCATTTTGAAGTTCAAATATTGGTAAATATTGGATTATTTGTTTCTCTAGTTACAAAATTTGCACGGTGACCCCCGATTTTTATCCTTGATTTTGAAAGAGAATGGTTGAAAGATTCATTGAGAAAAGTTTGAGTAAAAGTTTAAGTCTTTCACTTTTGAGGCACATTCTACCTTAATATATCATGTATATGTTATGAACATGAAGAAATAAATGACAACTTTGTTTTACTCACCTCTGTGATGAAAGGCAATGCTAGCATTGTGTGATAATTGGAAATCAGGATAACATCTACTGTTGACAGATCTAACAAACCTGTCTGTAAAGTGAAAATGAAGAAAGGAAAGTACAATTAAATATATCACACATGTTTACGGTATTTAAATTATACTTGATGTATTTTATCGGCAATATTTGGAAAAAATAAGTTGGTTATATAAGTTATCACTGGTTAAAAACAGCCTCTTCACTATTAAATATGACTAACAAAGTATAAATATTTATGATTGGATGACTAACATGTAACATTAGGTCACAGCTTTATTTGATATGATACGCATCAATATTAAATGTCATCAGGCCCTATACTTGTAGTACTTTTGTCTTTTATTGTAGTATTCTATCTAAGTATACCATATGATGATTCAATTGTTATTGTACTTGTAGTATAACTACTTTTTCAAAGACATAACAGTAAAGGACTGTATGTACAAAATGCCTTCAGTCAAGGTTGTAGCTTCAACAGGGAATGTTAGGGTAATCACTACCACACAACAGATACTTACCTCTGGTGTACAGAACTCCAAACTACTATCAACAAAGACATGTCCACCACAGTCTTTCAACTCCTGCATTGAGGAAAAATTGAAAATAAAAATATTACATACACTAAATTATACTCCTATGATTTTTTTCTGAATCTTGCTTTATGATATTCAAATCTATTTATCAGACCATTTGAAGATGATGTTAATTTCTTTGGTTTACTTGATCTGAAAGTGATTAAAGTAATCAAATGATCCACTCAAGATATAAATGGCAGCCACAACTGAGAAATGGATTCTTCCAGTTGAATGGGTGACTATCCACCATTTGTGTACAATCCTCAACCTAACCATAACACTTACCTTTCCAACACATGACTCCTTGTCTTCATAGGGTTTCCATATCGGTAACTTTGTTAATCTTTCACTGAAAATGGATGAGATATTGTTGGGACATCCACCAAAGTAGAGTACAATGTCTTTAAATGGCTAAACTGGTATATACCGTTCGATCCTCAATGATTCAAGTCAATGATAAGTTGCTGTGATAACTTTTAACTTTGCCACAAACTGAAATACTTATAAAATGGATACTTTTGTCTGATGGTGTCTGGAAAGGGTTGGACTATGAGCATTGAAATGTTAATGTGGTTTAAAATTTGTTGACCCTCAAAGAGGAAGAAAGCAGTTGTTGTTCTACATGCTTATCTGTACCATAGGAGTACTAACCTGTGAACTACTGGCAGAGGTAAGAAATGCATCAAGGATGACATATCCAGAGAACAGTCCAACATGACTGTACAGTCTTTGAATGTCAACACAAGGCATGGTGCATTGGGCTGCGATGATAGACAATACTGCAAGATACAAGGTGATTTTTGGCAATTTTGAAGATTGACAAAATTCAAAACAATGCAAGAAAGATGTATACAGATACACACAACATGAATGTACATAAACATATGCAAGCAACCACGCAGTCACTCACAAACTTGTGCATAGATACATACACAGACTTTATTGTTGGATTAGCTTAGAATGGAATCACTGTAGCTTCTAGTCGAACAAACTTTTATTATATAAGGGTGCACGGCCACTACCAAATGAGTGATGCAGTGTTTACTCATTCATTGCTGAAAGCGACTTGCTCACTGATTCATGCCATTAGCTTGAATCTTGTCTTTTTTTAATTTTACAGTACAGGAAAGCGTTTCAGTATGAAAAAATTAACATGATGTTTACTGACATAAACTTCACATTGAAGGCCATCTTGTTTGATACAGGCTATGTAAAAAAGTTCAGAAACCAAAATCAAATGTAATGACCCTTTTCAGGGCAATGACATCTGCAAAAATATAACTACTGGTACATTACTAGAGACTAGAGTGTTAATAATTAGAAATTTCTAGATATTTCCTTACATCATCAACACCAATAGTTACTATGTGCAATATATGTTTGTATGTCAGACAACTTTTCATACATACGTACATACATTATACATACATTATACATACATACATACATACATCACCCATCCACCCACCTACCTACCTACATATTATATACACTATCCATCTAATGAATAGACTAAAGAAAGTACTTCGAAATAATTATTAAGCGTTGACAGTTTGGTGAATGCAAACGGCTAAACAGAGTTGACGATCCTGGTGAAAATACGATGTGACAATCAATGTTTAAATTGTAGTACAGTGGTACGTGGTGCAGAGGACTCAGCTAGCTCTGCATGGCAGGCTGTGTGTTACCGGCGTTATGTGGGAGGTCGTATAACGCCGGTAACACAGCCCTGTCATGCAGAGCTAAGGGCTCAGCCTGTTTGGTTTCACGTGCGGTTCTCTCGGGGGACTCAAACTAGGCCGTCGACAGATCTATATTTATATGGGGAAACAGAATGTACAATCAACCTTTCTCTAATGTACTTACCAGTTTCATTGTGCATAAGACAAAATGGTTAGCTCAAACGTTCATTTCATTTGTGGCCGTCCTCGGCCTCAACCCTCGTCTGCTGTGATAATAACCTTTGCCCTCAGTTCGTTTGTTGGTGTTTCTAGCCTAAGTGAGTACCGAACAAGTAACCACGCATGAGCACATTTTAACCAATCAGGTAAAGCCACGGTAGGCCATTTTAACCCCGGTTATATTCGCACGCTTGCTCAGCTGTCCACGTACAGGGTAACTAGCCAAGAGAGCGGTGTTAGTGACTTTGTCACAGCAGAACCAGCAATCATGAAACTTCTTGCAGGTAAGTCAGCAGCTTCCCTGTTTCCACACTAAATTCGACCTTTATATATCATCATGTTTTGCAGTAAATGAGTTCTCAACTTGCCATCGATGGGTCAGCACCCCTCGTCTTAACTTCCCCATTCATAAACAGTAAAACGGTGGGTTCCTGTCACGTCAGTAAAATGTCTTAACAAGTTTTGTTAGTGATGTTGAGTTTACTTCGATTTAACGAAATACTAGATTTTTTTAGCTACTCAGAAATGCGACCTGATCTAACTTTTGTTTTTGGTCGCAATTCAACTTTGTTTACCCACAATGGAAAAGTTGTCCAGTTTGAACATGTTATGTAGAGGGCTTTTGAAGAATCGAGATACGTATTGTATGGCTTCTTCCACTTCCAGAGCACATCGTCTCACTCTTGCATGAATGTACCACAGGGTATATCCATGGCCCCTCTTTCTCTATTTGTCGGGAGGGTATCAGAATATATTATGCCAAGTTGCAATACCAATAAAACACAAGGCGCGGCCGCGCGGACAGACAGGGTAACATAACTATAAAGAAGGTGAATTACTGGGGACCTTCAGATCACAGGTTATATACTTTCACTGAGCAAATGTGGGGCCACTCCTTAAGAAAGATGTATGTCCCAAGTTTGATTAGAGAGTCACATATAGACAATTCCTCCATTCATTCGCATGACTCACCATATTGGGGCATTTGTGGAGGATGAGGTTCAACTGGTTGCTGTCTTCGTGGTCTGTTTATAATTGCATTGTTGCTACTTAAACCTGCAACGCCCCGTCCTTTTTTTGATTTAGGACACGTCATTCTTCGGTTTATTATATCAAGGCCTGTTGTGTGTTTAATGAAGCCAATGGCACCCTCTATAGCTGCATAATTGAGTCAAGTACCAGCACTCATTGCCTAGCTATGGCTCAAACATCAATTATGCACCATGACAAAGCAAGCTTCAACAAACATACAGCGGAAAGCTGAAGAAGCCTATGTATTGGGATTAAATCCCAATACATTATGGTCATTGGTTATTTCTTTAAAATCAGATTAACATGTGAAAGATTATTTATTCATTGTTGCCAGTGTGGATTTGTTGGTATGCCTTTGGTTCAGGCTATTGTTTAAAATTGCCATACACTAAAAGAAATGTGATTGGGTAGTTGTCACACTCCTCCTCATATGATTGGCTGGTGTTTATTAATGCGTCCCAGACATGAATATTTATCATGGCAGTGTTTACCATGATGAGCACATGTTTGATTCAACAGATGTTGGATTTTAAGCAATACAGTGTATTGTTACATATGTACCACAGTTTACGTATGGAATTAAACTAATGGCAACCCCCTTGGAACAGCGATAATGTTGTATTTTTACTATACATAATCTATTAGGTGCATGATTGTGGATTTTCACATTTTATGATTGTAACTGGAAATGTGTTTGTTTGATACCATTTTACAGTCTTCTGGGTGCAATTTATCTTGTACATCAGAGGATTACATAAGATCAAAATGCACTGAAAGTTGCTCAAAGACATTCAACTACCACCTACCACAGATCCAATTATTTGTTGCGGCAATTTCCATGTTTAGAGTAGTAGGTTGCAAATATTTATGAAGGAAATCTCTCATTCTAAATCATGCAATGCCACACCAGTGACTGGCTTCACAAGTAGTTGCTTTATGCTGTTGTTTTGTTGAAATTGTAATGTATTGTAACTTTGTTTATGCCTATCTATTTTACACAAGTCTTTTTGCATAGTTCAAAAATGAAGTTTCAGTTCATTTATGGAAATCATCAGTATCTCTTCTTGTTATTGTTGTCTTGTTTTCTATAAAAATGATTTATGGTCAGTCATAAATTTTTACGATAAAATTGAAACAACACTTCTGCTGGTAGTTGACACATTCTGATGAAAAATAGAAAAATCTCTCTCTCTCTCTCTCTCTCTCTCTCTCTCTCTCTCTCTCACACACACACACACACACCTTCTCTTCTAGTAATTTGCTCAAAGCCTGAACTCCCATATGAGAGACACTGTAGCTATTGTGTTGTCTGTATATTGTGGTGTTATTACAGAACAGTTGCATTCTGTAATCAGCATCCCTGAATTAAAAACGTAACATTACATATTGGCATTGTTGTTTAAATTTCAGGCATATTCCTGTGTGCAGCATTCTCCAGTTTCACACATGGCTTGTACAGCAGCACCTCCAATGTCATTGACCTTGATCCTGACAAATTTGACAAGATGTTGAAAAGTGATTCGCTTTGGATTGTAGAGTTCTATGCACCATGGTGAGTGACTTTGCAATACATTTCAGCTGATACTTCTGACTTGCATGAATTACTGTATAGATTTTTACTTTCAAAACAAAAATTTCCGGTCACCTGTCACTAGTTTTGAATTTTCATTTGTATAATTTTTTTGAAGGTGTGTCTTTGCATATATTTGGATAAACTCAGCATACTTCTGCATTCATCGTGGCTACAAGATTAATGATAAAGGCGTTTCAATGGAATCATAAAATACCTTTCCAACTTTGTTTACGCCACCTCAAACACTCTTATCACTCTTAATATATAAAATTACCATTCCATCCAAGAATTTGTGATTTAGCAGGGTTTCCTGAATGCATCCTTCCTTTCGTATCATTATACCTGATATTTTTCATAAACCACTGCCCTGTGTGCCTGATTCTTTGCCTTCTCAAGAAGTGATCTCCCTGTTTTTCATGTTGATATATACATTTTCTCCATTCAGGTGTGGTCACTGCAAATCTTTGGCACCAGAGTATGACAAAGCTGCCACAGCATTGAAGGTAACGTAAAAGTTGCTAACCAACTTCCATAATGTATGGAATGGTCTGTCAGTTGAAATAAAATAAGTTGAAATAACAGAATTGTCAAACTTTTTGTACTCATTGAATGTTTGTAGTATTTGATGCATTAAATCTTCTTCTGCCACGACTTCATACTTCCTGGCAGGTTTACAGACTGTTGAGCAAGTTGAAAGGGCGCCCTCTGTGGCAGAAATCCATTTACGATAGTTGCCAAACGTTTTGAAGTTTTCTGCCCACTAGTTTTAATGCTTTCGAAGTTTTGAGTCACTTTACCTTCGAAAATGTACATAGTTTCAATCAGTAGTCTTTCAAACTTTTAAGATTCCTGAACGCCTTGAGTCAAAACAGAAATTTTCAGGAAGTTAGCCTTACACAAATATAGGTATTGTGTAAAATATTTTTTAGGCAGGGAGAAAACATATGAGGCAGTAGCATGTCAACTTTGATCTCATTAAATGCTCAAGAGTTGAATGCCATCTCTACAGTTCCTTTCTACAGGATTCAATATACTAAACTTTAATATGTAGTAGATGTAAAGTATTCATAATTACAAATTTTCAGGGTGTGGTGAAAGTTGGAGCTGTTGACATGACAAAACACCAGCAACTTGGGGCACCCTATCAGGTACAGGGATTTCCAACCCTGAAAATATTTGGACAAGATAAGGCAAAACCATCCGATTATAATGGTGAGTTTTAGATTTAATGTAATTCCTTCAGGCAATCAAGCAGAAATTTTGATGATAAGCTTTTGATATGTTATGATTTACCACATCTCCCCGCAGGGGATTTTCATATCTCAGTTTTTAAAAGGGCTTTCAATTAAGGTGGTTGGAAAGGCTATTTTTTCACCAATTCTTTTCTCAGAGTTAATGTCAAGTTTCAAGTGTTAGAATCAAGATATTTAGTTCAAATTTTCAGGATAACTCCCTTAGTTGATATTTTCTCCAAAGAATATAAAAATGGTACATTTGCAGCCATGATTTTGAAATATGACACCAGTAAATATTAAAATTTAATTTTCATATTTTTTTTACATATTTGAATTTAATAATAATTGGATAGTATTAATATTACCAAATTAGTTATAAATATGTTGACACTATTTATTGTAAGATTTGTACGGCAGGATTTGTAAATAAAATTTGTTTTCATGATTTTACATGGGGTTTATATATCAAAAAATTATTAAAATTCTTTCAAATTTCAAAATGTGATTTTTCAAAAAGTACTTCAAATACAGGAAAATTGTGCCGTACAAATCTTATCTGTAACCTTGTTAATAGGCTATAAAAATTCCATGGCCATATCTCATTTCAAAGTTGGATTAAATTGGTATACAAGAATGTAGGAAAACTGTTATTCTGTCAAAAATGTCGAAAAAAAGCCATATTTGCACCCCTCTTTTGAAGTCATAGAGCAGGTTTTTTTTGTTAATCTCACGTTTTGACACCTCTTTTACACTCAAAGAATTTAAAAATGCATTTACAATAGCAGTCACTCACTCTGAATGCCAGCACCACCTTGTCAAACTTTCCTGAAAAACAGCAAACAATGACTTTCCCTTTTCAACATTTTATTAACAGCTAGGGGACCTCTACCATAGTCAATACACTAAGGACTCCCCAACTTCTTCTTATTAGGTCAGTTTTTCAGAAGTTTTAACAGGCTATAACTCTGCAATGCCTTTGTGCCCAAATGTCTAGTTTTTTTATTCCACAGAGAATGTTGACTACTTTTATATTTTAATAGTTTTGTTGAAATTTATAACTGACGCTCTAGCCTTTCCAACCACCTTAAGATACAGTTAAAACTACTGATAGTTTTGGCATATACTCTGCTTGTTTTTCATTGGTGGTTGCATAAGCTATTGGCAACATTTGAAAATGACATAATCAATCACTCTATTTGCATGTCATGCTCATTTGAATGGTAAATAGATCGCCACATCATCACAAAATGTCACAGCATGTTATTATGCATAGACAATACTCTGGATAAACAAGTTTAATACAAATCGACAAATTCTAATGGCATCACTATACAAACAGCAAAAATAAATAGAGAAAAAATCTGCAATCTCTTAACCCATGAAATGCTCCGGCAAAGGATATTTGATAATTAAACGTATCAAATAAAAATGTAGGCAGAAGTTAAGTATCAGGCATAGATTTGGTGTCCATGGAGTAAAAGTGGATTATTATTGTTCTAAATCTGCACAGCATAATATAAAAAACAGAGTTTTGTTTGTCATGCCTGTGTTTCTTCTAATTATTAAGGGATAGTTCCAGTGTTAAAGGCGACTGCAACATCCGAGTTTTTACGTGCATGTATTTAAGAAGTTACCCTTAAATTTCATCAGAGCTACTGAATTGGTTCCCTGTTTGTAGGTCCAAAACAGTAGGGAGATGAGATAAAGTAATATTTAATAGATTGCAATATTTCTTGTCAGTAAGAGTAGATGAATTTTCACAACAAAATAAAAGATGAGACAATTGAGCAAGGATTAACCAAAATTTGAATGTTGCTATTTTCAGGTGCCAGAACGGCTGATGCCATTACAAATGAGTGCATGAAGAAAGCTAAGGACATGGTTGGACAACGTCTTGGTAAGAAAGCTGGCGGCGGCGGCAGCTCTGGAGGTGGCAGCAAGTCTGTAAGTCAGCTAAAATTCATAAGTAACACTGATTTCTCCGCTGATATGCAGCATGCTTGGAAGGTTATATCTGATTGGTCGATTGTCACTATTCACAGCAACTTAGGGAGTCTATTTGTGTTATACAGTAAGATTCAGCAACCGAATTGGATAACAGTTTCCAAGACTATGCACATCAGCCTTGATTTCCTACTAATATATCATGAAAGGATAAATCTGAATTGCCTTATTCACACACACCCAGATAGAATCTGACTTCCTACAGTTGCTAGTCATTCTCCTCAGCAGTTCCCGTCCTTTGGAACTCTTTACCCGTGGACATAAAAACCTCTCCCAATGTGAACACTTTGAAAAGATGCTCAGAAACTTGCATCTTTCAGAGAGCGTTTTCATTCTCAAAGTCACTCAAAGCACCCCTGAGCATAGCGTAGCTTTGGATATTTGGCTCTATATAAATTTATTAGATAGATAGATACATGAAGATAAATAAATAGATAGAGAGATGTACTGTCTTTTGGTACATCTGATTGCAAGACGCAGGCATACCATATCAAAGACAATGATCCAACCTCAGTGTATCAAGAATATCATTACTTGGACCAGATGCCACTAATTTGAATATAAGTCAATAAAATAAAGAAATGGACCTGTCATGTGACCAAATTTGCATATATCTGTGATGAAAATAACTCCTTTGGTTAAGTGTGGTTGTTATTTTCTCAAGTGTAAAACGAAAAGTAATGAAATGACCAATGTGACAATTAATTCTCTCCTGTTATTTGAATTAATTTGTTGGCTGTGTTTCTCTTGCAGAGTGGTGGTAGCGGAGGCGGCGGCGGTGGCGGCAGTGGTGGTGAGAAGGCTGTGATCACCCTGACAGACTCGAACTTTGAAGAGCTTGTGTTGGGCAGTGAGGAAAACTGGTTGGTAGAATTCTATGCACCATGGTGTGGACATTGTAAAAACTTAGAACCAGAGTGGGCAAAGGCTGCAGCTGAACTCAAAGGAAAATTTAACCTTGGAGCTGTTGATGCCACTGCTGAAACTATCTTTGCACAGAAATATGGGGTGAGTCCGCTGTTTTTACTTTGAGTTGTCTGCATTTGTGAATGTATATCATATATACCGGTATCTGTGCACAGAAATATGGGTTGAGTCAGCTGTTTTTATGTGGAGTTGTCTGTATTTGTGAATGTATATCATATATATCTTTGCACAGAAATATGGGGTAAGTCCGCTGTTTTTATGTGGAGTTGTCTGTATTTGTGAATGTATATCATATATACCGTATCTTTGCACAGAAATATGGGGTAAGTCCGCTGTTTTACTTTGAGTTGTCTGTATTTGTGAATGTATATCATATATATCTTTGCACAGAAATATGGGTTGAGTCAGCTGTTTTTACTTGGAGTTGTCTGTATTGTGGATATCTCATGCTGATCTGGCAATCTGTGTTGTGAATAAGATTATGATAAAATGATAACTGCAACTAGTCATGTTGTGAAACGATTCACAGTTCAATATTTCCTGAAAAAGTTTGGTTCTTTGGAAGCATTGCAGGAGTAACGCTAAGAAAAGAGGTCCACTTCGTAGACATTTTACCAAAGAAAGGAATTAATTCACTAGAAAGAAACAGGACAAACAAAATATTACACCTTTTGTATGATCCAGGCTGTGAAAACTTAGTCATTGGCTAAACAATATTAGATACATTTTTTGGTCTTAGGAAATTTTATTTTAATTTTTTGTATTTTGTACATGTTTATTAAGGAAAATAATTGAAAATTTGCTGAGTATGTGGCATATAATACTAGAAACAGCTTTTGAAGTTGATTTCCAATAATACATAAGTCCTCCCGAATCAATTTTTTTTTAATGGAAAATAAGCTTGCCAAAATGAGTAAAAAGCTGATCTATTTATCCAGCATCTGGCTGCTGATCAACACATTTGCAAGTTGACCAACAATTTCCTTGTGTGTTAGGTACGTGGATACCCAACCATCAAATATTTCCCAGCTGGTAAGAAGAGTGGTGATGCCGAAGAATTCACAGGTGGTAGGACATCTGGTGATATCGTCAACTGGTGTTTAGACAAACTTGCTGAAACCCTGCCACCACCAGAGATTGAAGAGGTTAGTGTTACACATACTGAATAATCATGTAGAGTTATCAGGTTTGTTTGGTTTTAGCATGGTTCCTCATCATGTACGTGGTTTTAGCACATCCCCTCCATCATGTACCAGGTTTTAAACATTGTGCTTCCATCACAAATGTCCTTTTAGCATAATCCCTCCATCACATACATTTAGCACAGTCCCTCCATCACATACATTTAGCACAGTCCCTCCATCACATACATTTAGCACAGTCCCTCCATCACATACATTTAGCACAGTCCCTCCATCACATACATGGTTTTAGCACAATCCCTCCATCACATACATGGTTTTAGCACAGTCCCTCCATCACATACATGGTTTTAGCACAGTCCTCCATCACATACATTTAGCACAGTCCCTCCATCACATACATGGTTTTAGCACAGTCCCTCCCATCACATACATTTAGCACAGTCCCTCCATCACATACATGGTTTTAGCACAATCCCTCCATCACATACATGGTTTTAGCACAGTCCCTCCATCACATACATGGTTTTAGCACAGTCCCTCCATCACATACATTTAGCACAGTCCCTCCATCACATACATGGTTTAGCACAGTCCCTCCCATCACATACATTTAGCACAGTCCCTCCATCACATACATTTAGCACAGTCCCTCCATCACATACATTTAGCACAGTCCCTCCATCACATACATTTAGCACAGTCCCTCCATCACATACATGGTTTTAGCACAATCCCTCCATCACATACATTTAGCACAGTCCCTCCATCACATACATGGTTTTAGCACAGTCCCTCCATCACATACATTTAGCACAGTCCCTCCATCACATACATTTAGCACAGTCCCTCCATCACATACATTTAGCACAGTCCCTCCATCACATACATTTAGCACAGTCCCTCCATCACATACATTTAGCACAGTCCCTCCATCACATACATTTAGCACAGTCCCTCCATCACATACATTTAGCACAGTCCCTCCATCACATACATTTAGCACAGTCCCTCCATCACATACATGATTTTAGCACAGTCCCTCCATCACATACATTTAGCACAGTCCCTCCATCACATACATGGTTTTAGCACAGTCCCTCCATCACATACATGATTTTAGCACAGTCCCTCCATCACATACATTTAGCACAGTCCCTCCATCACATACATTTAGCACAGTCCCTCCATCATATACATGGTTTAGCACAGTCCCTCCATCACATACATGGTTTTAGCACAGTCCCTCCATCACATACATTTAGCACAGTCCCTCCATCACATACATGGTTTTAGCACAGTCCCTCCATCACATACATGATTTTAGCACAGTCCCTCCATCACATACATATCTTGGCACAGTCCCTCCATCACATACATTTAGCACAGTCCCTCCATCACATACATTTAGCACAGTCCCTCCATCACATACATGATTTTAGCACATTCCCTAGCTCCATCACATACATGATTTTAGCACAGTCCCTCCCATCACATACATGGTTTTAGCACAGTCCCTCCATCACATACATTTAGCACAGTCCCTCCATCACATACATGATTTTAGCACAGTCCCTCCATCACATACATGATTTTAGCACAGTCCCTCCCATCACATACATTTAGCACAGTCCCTCCATCACATACATGGTTTTAGCACAGTCCCTCCCATCACATACATGGTTTTAGCACAGTCCCTCCCATCACATACATGGTTTTAGCACAGTCCCTCCATCACATACATGGTTTTAGCACAGTCCCTCCCATCACATACATTTAGCACAGTCCCTCCATCACATACATTTAGCACAGTCCCTCCATCACATACATTTAGCACAGTCCCTCCATCACATACATGGTTTTAGCACAGTCCCTCCATCACATACATGGTTTTAGCACAGTCCCTCCATCACATACATGGTTTTAGCACAGTCCCTCCATCACATACATGTTTTAGCACAGTCCCTCCATCACATACATTTAGCACAGTCCCTCCCATCACATACATGGTTTTAGCACAGTCCCTCCATCACATACATTTAGCACAGTCCCTCCATCACATACATTTAGCACAGTCCCTCCATCACATACATTTAGCACAGTCCCTCCATCACATACATTTAGCACAGTCCCTCCATCACATACATGGTTTTAGCACAGTCCCTCCATCACATACATTTAGCACAGTCCCTCCATCACATACATTTAGCACAGTCCCTCCATCACATACATGATTTTAGCACAGTCCCTCCATCACATACATGGTTTTAGCACAGTCCCTCCCATCACATACATTTAGCACAGTCCCTCCATCACATACATGGTTTTAGCACAGTCCCTCCATCACATACATTTAGCACAGTCCCTCCCATCACATACATTTAGCACAGTCCCTCCATCACATACATTTAGCACAGTCCCTCCATCACATACATGATTTTAGCACAGTCCCTCCATCACATACATGGTTTTAGCACAGTCCCTCCATCACATACATTTAGCACAGTCCCTCCCATCACATACATTTAGCACAGTCCCTCCATCACATACATTTAGCACAGTCCCTCCATCACATACATGATTTTAGCACAGTCCCTCCATCACATACATTTAGCACAGTCCCTCCCATCACATACATTTAGCACAGTCCCTCCCATCACATACATTTAGCACAGTCCCTCCATCACATACATGATTTTAGCACAGTCCCTCCATCACATACATGGTTTTAGCACAGTCCCTCCATCACATACATTTAGCACAGTCCCTCCCATCACATACATTTAGCACAGTCCCTCCATCACATACATGATTTTAGCACAGTCCCTCCATCACATACATTTAGCACAGTCCCTCCATCACATACATTTAGCACAGTCCCTCCATCACATACATGATTTTAGCACAGTCCCTCCATCACATACATTTAGCACAGTCCCTCCCATCACATACATTTAGCACAGTCCCTCCCATCACATACATTTAGCACAGTCCCTCCATCACATACATGATTTTAGCACAGTCCCTCCATCACATACATGGTTTTAGCACAGTCCCTCCATCACATACATTTAGCACAGTCCCTCCCATCACATACATTTAGCACAGTCCCTCCCATCACATACATTTAGCACAGTCCCTCCATCACATACATTTAGCACAGTCCCTCCATCACATACATGGTTTTAGCACAGTCCCTCCATCACATACATGGTTTTAGCACAGTCCCTCCATCACATACATGGTTTTAGCACAGTTCCTCCATCACATACATTTAGCACAGTCCCTCCATCACATACATTTAGCACAGTCCCTCCATCACATACATTTAGCACAGTCCCTCCATCACATACATTTAGCACAGTCCCTCCATCACATACATTGTTTTAGCACAGTCCCTCCATCACATACATTTAGCACAGTCCCTCCCATCACATACATGGTTTTAGCACAGTCCCTCCATCACATACATTAGCACAGTCCCTCCATCACATACATTTAGCACAGTCCCTCCATCA
The DNA here is from genome assembly GCF_041260155.1 of Ptychodera flava. Classification (NCBI taxonomy): domain Eukaryota; kingdom Metazoa; phylum Hemichordata; class Enteropneusta; family Ptychoderidae; genus Ptychodera; species Ptychodera flava. Next base: position 2,605,142 of record NC_091944.1, on the reverse strand, counting down.
CATACATTTAGCACAGTCCCTCCATCACATACATGATTTTAGCACAGTCCCTCCATCACATACATGGTTTTAGCACAGTCCCTTCATCACATACATTTAGCACAGTCCCTCCATCACATACATGGTTTTAGCACAGTCCTCCATCACATACATTTAGCACAGTCCCTCCCATCACATACATTTAGCACAGTCCCTCCATCACATACATTTAGCACAGTCCCTCCATCACATACATGATTTTAGCACAGTCCCTCCATCACATACATGGTTTTAGCACAGTCCCTCCATCACATACATTTAGCACAGTCCCTCCATCACATACATTTAGCACAGTCCCTCCATCACATACATTTAGCACAGTCCCTCCATCACATACATGGTTTTAGCACAGTCCCTCCATCACATACATTTAGCACAGTCCCTCCCATCACATACATTTAGCACAGTCCCTCCCATCACATACATTTAGCACAGTCCCTCCATCACATACATGATTTTAGCACAGTCCCTCCATCACATACATGGTTTTAGCACAGTCCTCCATCACATACATTTAGCACAGTCCCTCCCATCACATACATTTAGCACAGTCCCTCCATCACATACATTTAGCACAGTCCCTCCATCACATACATGGTTTTAGCACAGTCCCTCCCATCACATACATGGTTAGCACAGTCCCTCCATCACATACATGGTTTTAGCACAGTCCCTCCCATCACATACATGATTTTAGCACAGTCCCTCCATCACATACATTTAGCACAGTCCCTCCATCACATACATTTAGCACAGTCCCTCCATCACATACATTTAGCACAGTCCCTCCATCACATACATTTAGCACAGTCCCTCCATCACATACATGGTTTTAGCACAGTCCCTCCATCACATACATTTAGCACAGTCCCTCCCATCACATACATGGTTTTAGCACAGTCCCTCCATCACATACATGATTTTAGCACAGTCCCTCCATCACATACATTTAGCACAGTCCCTCCATCACATACATTTAGCACAGTCCCTCCATCACATACATGGTTTTAGCACAGTCCCTCCATCACATACATGGTTTTAGCACAGTCCCTCCACACATACATTTAGCACAGTCCCTCCATCACATACATGGTTTTAGCACAGTCCCTCCATCACATACATTTAGCACAGTCCCTCCATCACATACATGGTTTTAGCACAGTCCCTCCATCACATACATGATTTTAGCACAGTCCCTCCATCACATACATGGTTTTAGCACAGTCCCTCCATCACATACATGATTTTAGCACAGTCCCTCCATCACATACATGTTTTAGCACAGTCCCTCCATCACATACATTTAGCACAGTCCCTCCATCACATACATGGTTTTAGCACAGTCCCTCCATCACATACATGGTTTTAGCACAGTCCCTCCATCACATACATTTAGCACAGTCCCTCCATCACATACATGGTTTTAGCACAGTCCCTCCATCACATACATGATTTTAGCACAGTCCCTTCATCACATACATGGTTTTAGCACAGTCGATCCCTCCATCACATACATGGTTTTGGCACAGTCCCTCCCATCACAAACTCCGTTTTAGCACGGTCCTTTGCCATGTACGTGGTTTTAGCACAGTTCTTCCATCACAAACGCCGTTTTAGCACGGTCCCTCCATCAAGTACCATGGTCATTTGTGGACTTTGACATTGCATACTATACACGCTCCTTCCAATATGTTGGTAAAGCTAGTTCTCTGTATTTCTTCATACTTTCAGGAGAAGAATATGAAAACATTTTATTTAACGAAAATAATGTAATATTATCAACAGTAACAACTATTGTTCCTTTAATTGATCTTGGTTGAATATTGTCATCTTCAGCTTGTAGGAGAGCAAGTCCTGAAGGATGCCTGTGAAAAACATCAGTTGTGCGTTATTTCCATCCTGCCACATATTCTAGACACTGGAGCAGCAGGACGAAACAAATACCTTGATCTTCTCAGGGACATGGCTGACAGATACAAGAAGAAGATGTGGGGGTGAGTTCCTACTGCCAGAATTTGACAGGCTTTCACTCCTATTTTCTGGTGCACAGCTCCAACTTTCCCATGTGCCTCAACATTTGTTATTTTTATTGTCCTCCACATAGAAGTGTACATTTTCCAGACTAAATTTTTCAGAAAGTTGCTCTATTTTTGATGAACTAGCGGATCAAACTATATTCTGTAGAGTTCTAGTTTTAAGGTTTCTGTCCTCTGTTTGAAAATCATTCTGTGAAATCTGCCATGCAACTTCAGAACAATTTAGTGAGAAAAACGAACGTGTCTGTGGTTAATGGAACAAATATGTGGTTTAAAGAGTACATTGACATTGAGGGGCCATTTGATCTGCAAAGTCTGTGAAATTCAGTAATATCTCTTTATGATAGCCAACCAAGTCTGGTGTGACACACCCTGTTTAGATGAGTTATGAGGCCAGAGGCTGAAACTGTTGAACAGAAGATAATTTATTATATTCTTGCATAAAACATGTAGAGTTTGTGAAAATACAATGTAGCTTTTGACTCAATACTTTGTTTTACTGATGGCATGATGACAGGTAACATACCTGATGAGAAAGGGGTTCTTCTTCTGAAGGTATCAATTCAAGTCTCTTTTCAAAATTTAGTTTAAATTGGAGGAAGAAAAACCATTTGTATATATGCGTTAATTTTCTGTTTATGTCAACATTTCAGATGGGTATGGGCTGAAGCAGGTGCCCAGTCTGCAGTAGAAGAATCACTAGGAATTGGAGGATTTGGTTATCCAGCCATGGCTGCTGTAAATACTAGAAAAATGAAATTTGCATTATTAAAAGGATCATTTGGTGAAGATGGTCTCACTGAATTTCTCAGGTAAATTCATGTGACAAGTCTCATGTTTTGTATTCAGTGTTTCAGCATTTTCTCTGCATTGCACCTTTCTATTCACAATTTTCATTTTTGCAACAGCAATAACACTCATCCTGACATTAATACATTCTACCGATGTTTTGTGTTGAACTTTGTTGAGAGAGTGTGTGTGACAGTCTTTTGTCAGTCTTTCATACAGTTTCCTGTTGAAGGATTCATAAGAATTAAGTTATTGGCAGTCAAGAATTCCATGTGTTCTTTGAGGAGACCTTGACGTAACAACAGGACTGAGTCTTTACAAATGGGACTTAAATTTATTTCCCAGCATCATATTAAGATTTGACTGAACTATCAGGTATACAGTGCATGAACTTATTTCCATAATTGGCTTTTCTATATTCTGACTTGTGACCTGTTCACCCCCATTTCCTGTAATCAGGTCCACAGTCACCATTGATAACAATGGGTTTGGGCCAAACCATGGTGATGAAAGGGTTAATAGTCCAGAATGCCATCTTCCATAATTAAGCAATAAAGCACACTCAGCGATGGTATACCACGAGATTTTGACCAGTTCACAACATGTATGCACGAGCGATAGTGAGTGCATATATGAAGTGAACTGGTCAAAATCTCGTGGTGTACCGTCACTTGGTGTGATTTACTGCTATGATATCATAACAGTATATTGAAATTCTGGCGTGGGATGCAAAAACTGATTTTTGCTCAAGCTAAGAGCTTGTGCATATGCCAGCTGTAGTATATCACGAATATACCACTGTTCTTTTCGCATCTCGACCAATCAGATCGCTGTATTTGCGCCCTCAATATATTGGTATGCTATAATGTGTGATATTTTTGTGATTTTCAGAGAGTTGTCATTTGGACGGGGTTCAACAGCACCCATAAGAGGAGCTAAACTACCAACAGTAAATAAAATAGATGCATGGGACGGCAAAGATGGAGAAGTAAGTACAACATAGTCTATATCCTGATATGAAACTGTGGTGTAGAATTGTGTTCATGTTGGTTTTTTAGGATGTTGTGAATGTGAACAGCCTAAGGACATTTAAGATTAGTATCACAAACTAATCATGAATGGTTTCGATAATGATGTTTGAAGTGTTTGTCCAAAATTACTGTGAAACTTTTGAATGTTTTTTAAAAAAATTTCTGCATTTTGTCAAAATTGACCCGTTGTCTGAATCACAGAAGACATTTGCTTCATGCTTTAGCAAACTGCACATTAAAATATGTATTTCCCATAAGACAAAGTACAACACCCCTACCACTCCAAATTATTTGGTTTAAAATGGTCTTGGATGTGTTTTAATATGGTCTTGGATGTTCACACAATGAATACTAGGGGTGACAGAGTCAGTGATTGTGACAATTTTGTATTTTTCAGCTTCCTGTAGAGGATGACATTGATCTCAGTGACTTTGATATGGATGATGAAGAGGAAGACGCTGGCAAAGACGAATTATAAAATAATTGAGTTTGCCTTGTTTCAGTTCCAGAAAACATTTTTTTAAAAAAACTTTCAAAAGCCATGTTATTCAAAGGTGACATAGAATGAAGTTAGGGATTGATATCCATCATGGTACAGGCAGTACTTGTTCTGAACTTGAACATAAACTACACGTAGTATTATGGTGTATTAAATCACTAGTTTTCTGTTGAAAGAGGGTGGGGCACTCTTCTAAGCTGAAGTCAGTTTTTAGCGCACTTTTGCTAGTTTAACATTACCTTTTAATTTTCTATTTTTAAGATCCGTAAACCCATCCTTGTTGCAACTCCAATAGACGCATATTTTAAATTTGTACAGATATACCAGATAATTCAAAACAGGCAGAATATTGGCACATTTCATTTCATTATTTATGTCGTTGCGGTACACATCTATATTGTCCTTGAATTTGATGTTTCCTTCAATCCATCAGGAAATTTTCAGCTTTTTTTTTTGTTTTCCATGGAATATACACATTAAACTTGCAAGTTTTAGGGAACCCTTGGTCTTGGCATAGCCTGTTGTCTTTCACATATTTTCGACTTGAAAATACAGAATCACTTTGTAGATATTTGCTACAAAGGTGTATACAAACTGGGCCTAAAAGCTAGGAGAATACCAACATTTGTTATGAAATGTAAAACATTTTTTAAAGATGTCATTAAAAAATGTGACTGTTGGTAATTGTTTGTCTGCTTATAGTCATTTAAAAAGCCAGTAGATGTAATTGTTGCTTATTTACTTTATTATTTTTGTTTTGTATGGCAGTTGCAATGTTTTAGCTTGTTAAAGGCATACAGTCACCTGTAATCTAAATGTCCATGTGAGGGCGCTGTTTTTAAAAAGTGGCCACCCGCTTAAAATCTGTGATTGGTTAGATTTTCTCTTTCCATTGTAACTGTGGCAAAATTGGAACGGTGACAGTATACCTTTAACACAGTGTCTGTACATGTATAATGCACTGTTATTATTTACATACAAATTTTAGTTGGAGCCACTGAGAATTCTCTTGTTGGCATTAACAATGCAGTTTACACCTGTACAGGCTGAGAAACTGAATGCTGTACATCTCAATATGGTTTGGGAAGTAGAATAAGAAACTACAGTTGGCATGCAAAACAAAAATATTGAAAAAGTCCTTTAAAGTTACAGCTACTGGGTCTACAAGGCTTTGGGAAAAATTGAGGACATGTTGGATCTTTCCTGGCCAACTGGAAAGGAGAGAGAGATGATATTGTTGAACTCTGGGCAAACTACACGTATGTGAAATTTTGAAGGGTATACTAGTCTGGCAAAGAAAAATATGTCCATTTCAAATCAAAATTACAGATTCCAATCTGTATCTTAACCATGTTTGTTGGAAATGCATCACTGAATCGGACTCGTCTTTATCTGAACCTGAAGTTAGAGTCTGTAAGGGGCCGTCGATAATAAAAGCTGACGCACGACAAACGTAATTCTTTTGTTTAGGGGGGGAGGGGGTAAAAGCTCATTTCGTTTTGTGTGCGTCAAAATCGCATAGGGATTTTCTATTGTTTTCGAAGTGTGACTTCGCAGCGAGAACGCAATGTTACCTTCGCGTTCATCGAGAACTGAATGACCACAAAATACGGAGACAGAAAAGACAATGAAAAGACATGAATGTGAAATAGACACTAGTAGTTAAAGAAGTCTGGATAGCACACTTAATATTCATATATTCAAAAACATTATGAATATTTAATGAGTTACATCATATGAGCATACATTAATGACGTAAGCAGGAAGTACATTAGCATAAAAAGTATGAATAGTTTTACGTAATGATGACGTAGGCAGGAATATATGAATATTAAGTGTGCTATCCAGACTTCCTTAACTACTGACACTTGTATGCCTTTTTAACATGAAACATGTACGTGAAACATTTTCCTACATACGAAACACATTAAAATGTGCTGTCTTAAAAAGTGAAACGCGTTGAAGTGGACGTTTATTAATTGATGTGCCCTTCCGGTGTATTTTCATGGGCGTGCGGATCAGAGATCATGCGTGTTGGTTTGTCAGAAATGGCATAATACGAAATTGATTTCGCATAAGAACTTTCGTTTTGAGGGGGAGGGAGGGAGTTTCAAGTAAAACGAAGGAATTACGTTTCTTGTGCGTCAGCTTTTATTATCGACGGCCCCTAAGTTCCTGGCAGACATCAGGAAAGGCCTTGGACATGAAAGTAGTCTGGAAAGTCTTGGATGATTTATAAGGCACACAATTTTCACAGATTGTGTATGATCAGTCAACTCATAATTGAAGTAATTGTGTAAAATGATATTAAAATGGTATATATCCTTACACATCCATGAATTTTAAATAACTTTGAAGATACGGACCCCAGCAGTCTACACACCCATCTGTCGTCGAGATGAAAATAGTACTGGGGCAGCTGGTACCTTTATGAGTCTTATTGTGGTTATCGCACACACACACACACACACACACACACACACACACACCTTTAGGTTAAAAGAACATGAGAGTACACAAGTACATGTGGGTGAATGTGGACCTGATTGATACTATGATTTCAATTGAAGTGTGCTGACATGGATAATATTTTGAATCACTGTAATTTCTGAAAATAAATTTGCCCCAGTTCTATCTGGATATACACATAAGCCCAGGCAATGATTGACTGTTCTATCCATATTCAAATACTTGGCCAGATTTACATATCCTGATTTTAAAGAATATGAAAAATAACTTTCAATGATTGACCCATACATAACAAGCAAACATTAAGGCAGGTAACTTTGTTGCCCGCCTCAGCAAAATATCATACATAGATATTACAAAAATCTCAGCAGTCCAAAACTAGGACATTATTTTTACCTGTCAACTTGGCATATGACTGTAAGACTTTACTGGCTGGCCAAATACTGTTTTCTATTGACATGACCGCCATAATGACAACATCACTGAGAGTCTTCATGTTCTTCAAATACACAGCATGATGCGGGATGAAAACAAGCAGATGCTGGGAAATGATAAAATTGTTAGACTTTACCTTATTAATTACTGGCACTTTAAGCATTCAATGCAAAGTAACTTTTTGGGTTTGAAGTGGTGACTCACCTCACTATACGAAATTTTTTTTTGTGTAATGTAGTAAATGAAATGAAAAGTGACTCATGTGGGACTCAAACTCACAACCCCCGAATACATTTCGGATGCTCTACCAACTGAGCTAATGGATCAGTCGGAATTACTGTGGTCGGTCCTATCACTTAGATGGGGCTCTTCATTTCATGTGCGTGTATAGTGAGTTTTGGCTACAGTCATCACCTCATCTTTCTGCCTAAGGATCCTATGGATTCAACAGGGACTCGCACAGAAGTCCAGATATCACATCTTAAGTTGATGACTTCGTGCAAGTGATTTTTGTTGTTGATTTGGTAACATAATTGTTGAAAGTTTAATTTAGGAAAGTTTGAGCAAAATTTTAAGTCTTTCACTTTCGAGGTGCATACAAACTTAAAGAATCTTTTGCTGTCAGTTATCCTGTGGAATATTGAATTAACTCAGAGAATTGAGCTTACTAACCTCCCCTCTCCCCCCCCCCCCCCCCCTTCCCCTGAATGAATTTCCAGGAAGGCTTCATTTGATATTCTGATCATGTGTGATCAACGCTGAGAAAAGTTTGGTTGGAGGATTAACAGCATTAATATGGAAACTTCCTCCCTAGTAGTGGGAATGACTCTACCAAAAGTTTTATTTTCAGCAAAGTAAATTACAGCTTGTTTGTGGTCATTTTGAAAATCAAAACTCGCATATTAAATATTTAATATTTACATATGCTCTTGTCTACTTTTATCAACTTGGCGGTAACAAAATACTGGTACATTTGGGAATTTTGACTAGTTTACTGATAACTAGGTATTTTAATAATCCGCAATGGTTGTTACTTTTACTAAAGCATACTGGCCAAAAATTGTTGTGAGTGGAATACATGTATTGATTCAAACTTCAAAAGGTTACAATATCCTAATCATTATCATTGACAGGGACCATTCATATCATTAGTCTCACATTCTCCTCTATTTCAACAATGCTACATGTGACAGATTAATATACAACACTGGCTGGTGATGAAAACTCTGTGAAATTTTATTTCAACTTCAAATGGCAAGAAAAACAAAGCATCAGTTACATTATCAAAGCACATTAATGGTGTATACTGTCATGCTACAAACCCAAAAACACACACATATTTGAATTTTTGAAATTCTGTATTCTAATCTTTGCTTTAATCTGTGTATCACACAAAGCACTCTATGTAAAAACAAGCAGATATGATATAATTAAAAGTTTAAAACTTTCGTAACCATGAAGAAATTGGTATTATGAGTAATTACAGAGAGATAACATTGGATATCAATCTCTATATTTCTCAGGGGATGTAGATAATTATAGTGCACACATGAAAATAAAAACTCATGACATTTAATGGAAGGGCTGGTGTAGCTTGAATTGTTTATCGTGTGCAAATGCACATTGGTTCTTTGCAATGAATACATGTATGTCCATGACACTCCTACTCATTGTAGGTTTTGAAATTTTTTTGTTCAAAACCTATACCAGCAGTTTAAACTTCAAACAGCCTTCAAGTTCAGCAATGTATCAATCATGTCAAGGTGGAGATCAAAACATGATTTTGTCCCCAAATTTGGCAAGTCCCGCTTTCCTTCAGGAGATGAAGTTTGTGATTAAACGCAGTGAGTTTAATGATGGACAGCCCCTAAGTTTAATAGAAAATACAACTTGAATGCAATGAAGGACATTGAAATACACCTAGAAATTGCAAAACAATAAAACTTGAGAAGTTGTTACCCGGTAATCTTTATTATTTCAGTTCATTGGCAGGGTGGGGGGGGGGGGGGGGTTGTTTGGTTGTACAGAAATTTCTCAAACATTTTTCAACAACCTTCTTAAAAAAAGGAAGAGGATAATAGGTAACACAAGAAAGACAAGAAAGAATTAAGAAATAGTTTCTAAGATTGACAGCTTGGCAGTCATGCATGCAACTTTTCAAAAAATTTCAAAATCAGCAAAGCATTGCAGTTTCTCCAAACTTAAGATCTGTGTTGTTCCCTTTCACCATGAATACATTTCTCTTCCAAAATTTATGCTTTCACTGCAGATAAGAACTGATAGCTGTTCCATAACCCATCACTTTTCCGAATAAACATTACAGTCACTTGTAAAACCAAAACATCCTTGCATGCTAAAATATGATAAAACTCATCAACAATTTAGTTTTAAACATATAATTTCTAATATCTGTTAAAATAAATCTGTATATATATGAAACTCTGTAACAAACACTTGTGTTCTTTTTCAATTAAATGCAACACTAGTTTCAAACATGCTGTCTTACACATGTGAACTCAAAAAGTGATAATGAATTGACATCCTAAAGTACTTGCAAAGGCATCTTGGTCACAAAGAGGAGTATATAAATATATATATATATATATATATATATATATATATATATATATATTATATATATATATATATATATATATATATATATATATATATATATATATATATATATATATATATATGCTAGACCTGGAACTTGTCTTGCATAGGTATTGCTAGACCTGGAACTTGCCAAGCCACTGATATATATATATATATATATATATATATATATATATATATATATATATATATATATATATATATATATATATATATATATATATATATATATAAGTATACAGTGTCCTCGTGGAAAACATGGAACTTAAGTAATAGACTTCATTACTTTGTACTTGAATTAAATATATATATATATATATATATATATATATATATATATATATATATATTTATATATATATATATATATTATATATATATATATATATATATATAAATCAAACTAAATAGCACAGGAGACTATCTTTACTAAAAAAAATTCAAATGAACAATTCAATTTCTTTTTTTTGTTTATAAGCCACACAGAATTCCTTTAGAGCTAAATAAATTCAAAGGCAAAACACTGTGAAGAAAGTATCGTTCACTTTACTTTATAGCAATGAAAATTGACATTCTGCATTTTCATTTTTTGAAGTCAAGTTGCACTACAAGAAAATATAACAAAAGTAAAATGAATGTCAATGCCGCTGAAACAATTCTTGAGAAAAACACTAACAAACATTTGAACTATCAGCTCTACAAGAAATAAGGCAGATCTTACTAAATACTGGAATGCTAAATTACAATCCTTCATCAATGTGTTTTTTCATTGAAAGCTTCCTACTATGAGCCCGTAGCTGTACAATACACGCTACAGTAAAGTCAGTCATTCAGTCACACAGGCTACAGTTATTTGTCATATTGGCAATTTTTACGCGATGAATTATGTAGTTTCATTCAAGAAGTGCCAAAATATTACTTTGAAATGTAAAACACCAGTGATAATTACAATAAAACCAACTCTTACACGAAACATTTATCAACATGCATGATATACAAATACCTCGGGAGATATTTCAAAATATGTATACACACATTCAAACTCTTATCTCCCGAAATCAACTGGAGTACTTTTAAAACACCAAGGTGCAAAAATGGATCACTGACACACATTTCATTGGATACTTGTCATTTAAAATGCAATTTCAATTGCATAATGAAAATATGCAGAAATACAATTTAAAATTAATGTTTATATGTACAAATTTGGAATAGTCCTTTTATAATAAAAGTATAATATGAGATCATCTTAAAATAAATGATTTGAATAAAACTTCTCATTTTTCTTTTGTATACAATTATGGTAATTAAACAAGATTTCTACAAACCAATCAGAACACTTGACTCTGAACCTTCAAAAGGCAAAATGTCAGTGAGAAAGTACTATACTGGTTACAAGTATCTAAAATCTAGTACTTTATTATAAAATATTGACATTCTGTATTGAAATTATCTTTATTCTTAAGTTGCACTTCAAGAAAATATTACAACAATAAGATTATTGTCAATACCAACGAATGAAATCATTCGTGACTAATTGCTACATACAAAATAATCTACAACATAGTGGAATATTTACATGTGAAGCTATTGTATGTTATAGCCAAAACATGGGACTATGTGCCCAAGGGTAGGTGACCATTTGCCCAACGTAAGGAGGGTAAATGGTCTCCTGCCCCGAGGGTACATAGTCCCTTGTTTGGGCTATGATGTTTTTATTACATGTCTCTTTCACAGTTTTCACTCAAAAGAGCTCCTAGCTGTAACTTTTGATAAATTTTTTATTATTTTCAGTTTGCATGTCAATGGCAAGTTCTTCTTCCACTTCCCAAAGTATGTTGAAACAGCCACTATTTAGCTTGTCAACACTGTAAAATGGACTGTTATTTGAATTCTAGTCTTGACCAGAGTTCACCTGTCAATGATAACCATGCACTTTATACATGTACAGCCTTGAATTAATGAGCTCAATATGGTGTGCTTTGGGTAGTAGAACAAAAACCTACTCTATGGCATTAAAAACAAAAATCGTAGAAAAATCATCAAAATACCACGTACTTGCCCTTTTTAATCAATCCAACAGGCAAATGCCCAAGTACAGGATGAGTAACCCACAACCAAATAGGTTATGGGTTACGTCAATGGGGAGTAAAGTGCTTTGCTCAGGGGGCACAACACTGTTCTAGCGTCTCCAACTCAACATACTCTGAGTGCGTTACTATGGACTTACCAAGTCTCAAACTCACCATCCTCTAACAGTGAGTCTGTTACTCCTGACTTACCTCAGACTAACCATCCTCTGATAGTAAGTCAAGTACCCTAACCACTACTCTATAGTGTATTACATGTACTGTGATTCTTTGTTTTGATTGAAAGCTAAAGCACAGTGATAGAGGTACCGTGACCATACAAGATCCATAATATAAACTCTATTCTTGCCAGACAGATAAACAGAAAAGATTGTACCATACAAACCTGAGGGTGCCAAAACTTTGCTGAAAACAACAGGAGACAGACACACATGTGTCACTTCATTGAAGGAAACTGGGTTTTTTGCAAGGAGCTCAACTTTCATCAAAGTTTTGACACTGAATTTTGAGAAACTGTGATCAAATTTAGGGCACAGGTATTCACTTTTTTGGACTAAACAAAATTCAGTTCAGCAAACAAATACCTTGTCATTAAAAAAATTATTAAATTAAATTATTCTTTTGAAAAAATAATAACTTCATTTCGAAAGAGAAAATGAGTTTCATATACATTTCCACACTTTCAAGATTTACAAGGATTAATATTTTCCTGTCATATTATTGATTGCATCAACAATTTGTTCACGATCAGACATTTTTGTTGTTGGTGTCATTCTGTAGTGTCTCCTATCTTGTTTATGTATAACTTGAATGTTTGCAGATGTTCCAACTTCTTGAGTTTCTGAATCTTTTCTTCAAGTTGTTCTTGTTTCTCTTGCAGCCTTGCATCTACATCATCAACATGTTCACGGAGTAGACTTATCTCATTTTCAAGAGTATCCTTTGCCTTCTCAAGTTCAACACATTTTTCTTGTAGCTTCTCCAGTTCCTGGTTCTTGACGTCTAGGTCTCTGCTCAGTGCATCATTCTTGCTTTCCAGCTCACCGTTTTCATTTTCAATTTTCTTCTTCTCTGTTTCACAACCCTTCAGACCTTTTTCTGCTAACTCACATTGATTTGTCATCTTCACGAGTTCTGCCCCAAGATGTTTGATCTTCTCGTCTTGTAGTTGTGCTGTGCGCATCAATTCTGAATATTTTTGCATCAAATCTTTATTCTGAACACCCAATTGGTATACAGTCATCATTATTTTACTGTTCTCACTTTTTAAGTTGGCAAACTGTTCCTGCAGTGCTTGTAATTGCTGCTCTTTGTTGCTGTTCTCTGATTGTTGCTTGTCAACTTCAGCATTACACAACCCCAGTTCATCCTCAAGGCTCTTAATCTTTCTTTTAGAGTCATCTGTGTCTCGATTCAAGAGATCTACAGTGTGACGTTCATCTCTAATAGCTGCTACAATGCCATCTGTAGCTTCTGTCAGGGTAGTGTATTCAATGGAATAGCTGCTGGCTAAACTGGTATTGAGGTCATCACCAAATCCACTGTCATCCGGAGTCAAGCTTTGTGTCATCTTCTTGATTACTGACTTCATTTCTGCTTCCAACTCTTGACACTTACTGGTCAGTTCTTCATTTTCTTCATTCAATTCTGTGACTCTCATCCGCATCTGGTTCATTTCATGCAACCTGCTGTTCTCCCGCTCCTGCACTGAAAACACACTTTCCTCTAATTCCAGCTTCTCCTCTTGAATGCGTATTTTATCACGAGCAAGCTGACTGCATCTCTCTTCACTTTCTGCAAGCTTCCTGTCCAATTTCATAACTCGTGCACTGGTATCGCGACACTGAATTTGCCATTCATGTGCTGCCCTCTCAGCTCTATGTAACTGTTCATTTGAATTGTCCACCCTGACTTGTACAGACTGACAGCGAAATTCTCGTTCAATGGTGGAAATCTGCCTCAGCAATTTGGCTTTTTCTTCCTCACCCCTTGTCACATTGTCTTGGAGCCGCCGAATTTTGCTCTTCATCTGGGCTTTGTCATCTCGCAACAACTGTATCTGCTCATTTCTTCCATCAAGATACCTCAGCACACCCACAGAGAGAATATTGACTAAACTGAAACCAACCAAAGCAAGTATGTTCATCGGACTCTGAACTCCAACTACTCCACAGATCACTACACCAATCAGTATGGATAAAACTGTGGTGATGACAACATCACGAGAGAAAATCCTGCTGAACAAATTACTCAATCCAGACATTATGCTTGCAACTCTTCAAGTTTCGAAATACTTGGCTTCTACGTTCAAATTCAGAAGACTGAGGTGGCAGTCAACCTATTGGTAAAAAGAAGGAAAAAATATCATTGTACAGAATAAAGATAACAGCCTTGGAGACCAAGTGTGCACGGTTCCATTCAATTAAAAAAAAATTTGGTATGATGCCTGGTATGATGTCTCAAGTTTGAGAGAGTAAAAATTATATGTACCATTTCTATTTCTAATTTTAGGAATTCAGCTCCATATACAATAGTGTCATTGACTTCTCATTGGCTTTTAGTGCCGCACCCCTGGTTCTGATTGGTCAATGTTGTTGACATGGCGACAGGTCAGTGGCTGGTATTTTGCAGGTCTCAGTCAACCCTTTCCCTGCTGTCATGACGACAGTAAAAACAACCTATGTTTTCATTTAACTAAAGACATACTGTAGTGTGACCATATAATTTTTACAAAAATTGGCAAAAAACGTGCAACTCAGATTTAAACATGATTTTGTACTTGCAAGTCATACAGGTGTGGTCACCACAAGTGACAACACAAAAAACTGTGAATAATTGAACAAATCCATCGCTAAAGATTGAAATAGCGACATTTTTTAAAGATAATAATGAGAATGAAAAAACATCTTTGAAGATTGTACGGCATTTTTGTGGTATTATTATGATAAGTAAAATGCAAAAAGATACAGTTAACAGGGCTTTAAGATTAAGTTATAGCGAGACAATCTCAAGAATTTTCAAGGTCAGTGAGTTTTTTTATCCAGCCGTGATTTAGCATCAAATTTTCGACATTCATATACCATTGTTGTTAAAATGGGACATCGACAAAAATTAGTATCTTGTTCATATAAATTGGTATAATGCACCACACTGAAACGGAGTATGGTGTCTACATCTGTAAATAGTGTTTTACTTTCACTTTGTTATTCCGACAACTGTTTACATAACATTTTCATCTGAAGTTTCTGACACAAACAAATGAACAAATGAAATACCGAAAGAAATGAAAAGACAAGAAAATGATGGCTCCAAAAACTAAAACAATGGCACAATCATGATTACACTGCTGTATACTTCATCATGAACCCCATGCAATATCACACTAACATTTCTTAATCTTCCTTCCTCTAAGGTAGTACATATGGCTGACAAATTTAATCTAGACCAACCTTTTATACACAATCATGTTTACACATTGTTTAGGGATGTTTCTAGTGCAATAGCTGAGATTTTGCTCAGAGACTGTTACGTCGAGAC
Organism: Ptychodera flava; assembly: GCF_041260155.1. Classification (NCBI taxonomy): domain Eukaryota; kingdom Metazoa; phylum Hemichordata; class Enteropneusta; family Ptychoderidae; genus Ptychodera; species Ptychodera flava. Next base: position 2,589,598 of record NC_091944.1, on the reverse strand, counting down.
GTCTCAGACCTCAAACACTGTCCCTGCCGCTCGTCAAGGATTAAATTGAGCATTTTCTACTGTGACTGTGTATATAAATGGCGGCTGTGTACTCGGGATGGACGCTCGCTGACAACAAAACGAAAGTAATTTAGTTTCCCAACATCACCTTCCTTATGAATCATAAATGCTTTTGAAAACGATTTTTTGTCAACTTAAGTAATTTCAGAGAAAAACAGAATATGAATTGACGGAGATTTCAGTGACATGCAGCACATGTCACAGACTGCAATGAAATGTTGATAAGCGAACTCATCGCGAATTCGGCCATTGAGGTACACTACAACATTCGTTCTTGTGTGTTCACTGCACCGTGCAACTTTGCACGGCGAGTATGTATATTGTTTAAATAAAAGTCTGCTTGTCCAGATTTGTTCAGCCTCAGGATCTCAGTGACGAAATACATCTTTCCATGAGCTGTCACATTATCTACAACATTTAAATGTCGATGAGTTCCGTGCCGACTATAGGGGCTTTACATATGTTTCATCACATTCACAGTCGAAAACGACATCGACATGTCGAAGTCGTCAGGGGGTGTATTTGAGGAAGTTACACAGTGGTTGGATGGAATAGAGCTTTTACACTCACCTTTCTAGAAGATGTGACTCTTTTTCGACAAGTAAATGGCCTTCGACTTCCTCGAGAATTACTGGGTTCAGTCACCAGCATTACGTGCACGTTGAGCCTGAGCGACATGTACCTTATCGATCAGGATTGATACGCCGACAAGCGCGTAGCGTCGCGTCAGGCGCAGGTTGAGCGTCTGTTTGATCTGTTTGCTGGATGGGGTCAAAGGTTGTCATCGCGCCATCCTGGGACAGCACTGAACGCCGAGTTTCTGCTGAGTTTCGATCGTGGGAATTTCTAGTCTCGGTTAGGAAGCCTTCAGTAAATACAGGGGGTGCGGTGGGCCGGGGAATTCCGTGCGCACCTGTTCCTGTACTGTAAACACAGGCGGCCCAATCACTATTAATAAGCTTATTATTGAGTTTTCTCACTGTTTTCTCTGTCATTTTCTCTCCTTTTCTTCATGCTCTTACTGATCGGAGTAAATAAAATAAATGACTAGGCCTATAGCCTAACCTATAGCCTCTTGACTCTTTATTTATTTTACACCCCATTACAAGGACGTACATCTCTCATACACACATCTTGTAATTAATTAGTCAACACAACTAATTATGCTAATCCGTGGACTTATCAAAGGTTGGTCAACATTGCAAAGATAATAGAGATGTAACCTTTCCTATCTTTCGCGATGTTGACCAACCGGTAAAATCCCTGATAAGTCCACTGATTAGCATAATTAGTTGTGTTGACTAATTAATTACAACATGTGTGTATGAGAGATATATGTCCTTGTAATGGGGTGTAAAATAAATAAAGAGTCACAGAGGCTAGGTTAGGTTATATAATCATTTATTTTATTTACTCCGATTAGTCAGAGCATGAAGAAAAGGAGAGAAAATGATAGAGAAAGCAGTGAGAAAAACTCAATAAATAAGCTTATTAATAGTGATTGGGCCGCCTGTGCTGTAAAATGTGACCGTCCCACTAACCTCTTGTCTAAAATGTGACCCTCTCCCTTGTCCGACACCCTAAAACTAGACCCTCCCCCACCCCGAATCAATGCAGTATTCTCCCCAGGAATAAACGTTCCAGGATGAGCCAATTTACATAACAATCGGTTCAATTGTTATGCAAGTTGGAGGCAGAAATTACGACGAGAGGGATGGCGTTTTGGTTTGGAGGGTCGCAATTTATCACACAAGCATTTTTAAAGGATCACACATTTGCGGGAGGGTCATCATACTATGCTCAACTAAAAGAAGGCAAAATGTGGATGATATAACACATTTAACATTTTATTAGTACTCAACATACACTATCAGAGAGTGTTGTAAGGTACAGTACACTAATAGTACAGTGGGAAAATTACATAATAACATAACTGAATTGCGTCAGTAAATGCAATAAATGCAACAATGAACATACCCGTGCATGAGTGAACAGCTTTGCAAAATACCTAATTAGGCCAAAGTAATTCATAAAAAACACACAGTGTATTTGAATAGGAAATTTAAGGACATGGCCGCTTAGCTTTTCTGAACTAAAATTTGTTACAATTTTTTATTCGCTGCAATCAAATTACATTGTGTTAATTTTCTGTGTGTGTTTTTCAGCCGCTTAGACGCGTACCTTTTCCCATTTAGAGTGGACGCAAAACAAAGAATTTACTTACTTTGGCCTACCAACTTGGGCAGAGCTACTGAAGGAAGCAATCCCCCTGCTAATGGTAATGTATTGTAACTCATGATGTTGATGATAACAGCTTTTCTCTTGTAAACATCAGTGAGTCTGTCATCTGTAATTTCACAACTATTGTATAAATGTTTTCTTTCCTTGGTAAAATTATTAAAAGAAAAAATTAGATGCCATATAGTGCTTCACCAAAAAATACCAAATCATAATACATCGGAGTCTATAGGGCAAACTATTGACAATCCCCCTCCCCCGCAAAACAAGCTATATCTGCACATATATTATTTTTGATAATATATGTAAATGTACTATGCTTGAACTTGGAAGTAAAACGTGCATGTGAGTACAAGAAATTGGATTTTGCAATTTTGGAACTTTACCTAGACTGCCGGATGATAGTCCTGAAGTCTCGTCTTGAGTAACTAAGGTTAGGGACTGGTCAGTTTCTTCGGCCTGGGGGGGGGTGGATTCATGGGGGTCACCCTGTTTTTGACTTTGGCGATAGGGGGGTCACCATGTTTTTGAAATGCCCAATAGGGGGGTCAGTGTGTTTTTGAATTTCGACATGGCTAATACTTGCGAAAAATACATTGTGCCAGCCACAAATTTCATCATTCAGTTGTATTTTTCGGCGCGCCCTTCGGGCGCGTAACTTTCATAAGACATATTTTTAAGAGCCCCGTCCTAGTGCAAAACTTTAATATATCAGACATACCGGTATATGTATCTGAGATACCTTTATGTTTAAAATTTTTCGGCGCGCCCTTCGGGCACATTTCTTTAAAATGTCAAACAATATTTTTCAGCATGCCCTTCAGCTGCATGACTTTCACGTATCAGACATATATATATCAGACTTCTGGATGTTGAATATTTTTCCGTGCGCCCTTCGGGTGCAGTAAATTAATATATCAGAGATATATGTCAGATATATCTTGATGTCTGTAAATTGAAAGTCTGTTTTGCAAAGTGTACTAATCATTATGAAATCTGCAGTTCATATGAAAAGCATGACAGGTTCCTGATACTTTTCTGTTTTCTCTTTGAGAATTCATTATTAGAAAGCAACATGCACTAATATTTCACAATCACATTTTTCTTACAACAGTTCTGGACATCTGGTTATGCATAAAAAGAGTGGAGTACATTCACAGTTCATTCAAAATACTGTATTCAAACTTTAGAATTGACACTTTCAAGTTTTTATCTTACAATTGACATGACAACGATTTCGTTAACACACAGAATGACTGAATGTTTAAATTATACCCCCAAAATTACACTGAATACTTAGAATTATTCAATTTATATTAAACCTTTTGTTTTACCCTTGTCGCGTACAGGGGGGGGTCACCCTGTTTTCGAAAGTTGGAATGGGGGGTCAGCCATTTTTTGACGTCGGCAAAAAATAATCAACCGCCCCCCGGCCGAAGAAACTGACCAGTCCCTTAGGAAATTTCAGTAATTCTTTATTGGATTCTAACTCTCTGCGTGCTCTCGAACCGGGTGGAGGTGGGGGCGCTGTTGTTATCCCCGAATTGGGTTTTGCCATAAGCTTAGGTATAACCCGAACAGCTCCACAGTTGGTACCACAAAACACAAACTCTGCTATTTTCCCTTAGGGCGACATTTTTTATTTTTGTGTTTCTCATCTCCCGACCGACCGTAAATTTCAGCTCCGACATGAAAATAAAAAAAAACTTTTTTATTTGCGCCGCCTCTGAGGCGATCATCCTAGCAACAGCACCACCATCATCAAATTGTGAGATTGCAGCGACTCAGACTGAAAGGACAGAGAGCACAGAACACTGAACTGAAAGACAAGAAATTGCAGTGACTGAATGGACAGAACATTGAACTGAAACAAGTACACGTTTTTCTGTACTTAAAATTGTAGAGACTGAATGGACAGAACATTGAACTGAAACAAATACAGATTTTTATTTTTTTGGTACTTGTTTTTTTTTTTATTTCGACCGCCCGGCTTGCCCGAATATTCCTCTGGAGATGAGAAACAAAAAAAAATAATAGGGTCACCCTTAGCCTGAATCGGGGGCAAATTTAAACGTTCACAGGTTGGTTGAAATACTGACTTTACAACTATTCAATTTATGTCGTGCTTGAGGGAGCCGTCACTAGGGGTCAGAGTAATCAGAGGGGTCTCAAGAAACTGAAAGGTACAAGGGAGTGTTCATAATGTGGAGAGGAGCAGGGGTCTACTCATTTTTAAAGAAATGCACAGAAGCATTTAGTGTAATTATGAAATGATACAAATAGAAAAAAAAATAAAAATTACACTAGATTAAAAATGATACAATTTAAAATAAACATGGTACAATTTATGTATATGTATAGGCCTACAAACTATATTGACCATCATTCCTAATTGAGTAATTTTTCAGTATTTCCTGTTCAAACAAATTGGCATATTTACCTGATTAAGCATGAGAAACATCTGCTGTCTCTATAATGTACTGATTATTGGGGAGAATATGTAAGAAAAGCTAATTATACAAAGTCTACAGTGGACTGCCTCACTTACAAACCGATCTTTTGCACAGTCCAAAATTAGTTGAGCGATAGAGATTCCTTGTATCTATCAGCCAAATGTAAATTTATCTCTACATTATTTTTTTCCTTTGTCTTAAAAGCGTTTATTTTCTCTGTCCTCTTTGACACATTTTTTTTCTATTTCTTGATAAATACAATATTGTAGAAACAAAGTATTGATACTCTAAATAATAAAATGCATTCTATGCATAAAAATGATTATTTGATGAAGTATATTTTACTCTTATAAATCTTATAAAAAAGAAAATGAATACTTTAACAGAACAATAAGTTTTGATCACATGAAACATGTTCCTTATTTCAACTTATCAAGGAAAGACTGTAGTGGTGAGGCTTGTGGTTTAAAACACGAAAAACAAAACAAAAAGAGAAAAGCAAGTTCATTAAACTGTCTTAAAAGTGTTTTAAGTATTTTAAAAGGGTTTATTCAAATATTTTAAGCTTGCGTTTTGGAAAGGTATATTAAATTAAATCCCTTACAGGCCATCGTTTGAAGTTGTGAATTCTTTCATCAAAATACACGACACAGCTACAAGCATTATTGACTTAAAAATTCGTATCTGTTCAATATCATCACATGTGGAAGAAGCTATTTTAATCCAGACCGTAAATAATGACGACTCTCTTATAGAAGTCTAAATTTATCAACATGACAAATATGGACCAAAACCATGGTACGTATGTGCAACCCCCCCCCCCCGCCCCCCCCCCCCCCCCCCCCCCCCCCCGACAACCGTAACATAATGGTACGTCCCAACCATATCAATGAGAGAAAAGGCACGAGGAAAAGTTGGAGCTATATCTGAAGATTGCAAGATGTATGAAACTTAAGTATGCTACATTTATTATTTCTTGGTGCCTGAGCCCGGTGGAAGTCACACACGGACACGCTGCACTGACAAACTGGCTATTGTTGGAGATGGCGTCATCCAGGGTCACGTGACTTGACAGGCTTGAACCAGGAATCTGGGTGACCCTATCTACTTGACGTTGCGTGTTTACGGCTTTCCATCACTGTGACAAGTTCCTCTTTAAATAAATTCTGGGCATATTTGAAGAATCAAATGCCCTTTCGGCCCTCCCCTGCGGCTTATCAATTGGCCTTTTAACAAACTGATACGATCATATATTTTAATACGTTCAGTGTGTGTGATATGTTTGCATTCGATATTAAGTTGCTGGTGTCAAGCAGATTCGCAATCAAGAAAGTAGTTTGCGCTTAACAATCTCACCGGGTTAATTAAAGAAATTAACTTTTGAAAGAAAAGTTTCATTTTTCTGAAGGGAGGTTTATACGCATAATCTACTTTATTGATCTGAGCGTGATCTTCTAAATTACTTATGTAAGATATTTGCCTAAAATACCATTACCTGCAGTGTTAACGGTGAAGCATCAATACTCAACGATGAAAAATATTTATATCGTTTAGACTTACATGCACAACTGTAGGCCTACATGTAGCCCTTAATACACCAACTTTGCAATAATACAGCAAGTGAAACAATGTTTCCCCGAACAGGACCAAGGACAGGACATATAAACGATATACCCTTAGTGTACTAGTTTTTAACAACGCAGATCTATATTTTGCAACGAAAGCACAACACTGTGAAAGCAACGACAATGTGACAGGTTCGAGACTTCCGCACTATATTTGCTGCCGATTTGGCGCGAAGTCCCATCGTGCGTCGCTTACGCCCTCTACGTCAGGACATGCACATAAGGAACGAGAGCTTTCATTCGCACCGATCATGTTAATATGACAATTGCTTTAATACGTGAAACAGTGATGTTTCCAACTTTATAAAATCTAGTTTCCTCATGTCAATTTTGCGACGAGATTGCTCATTGGATAAAGCGAACTGTATCTGTTATTTTTAGAAAATGCTGACATTTTTATGACGTGGTAGAGTTGATTTAGAATGTGAACTTTTGTGATATTTCAATAGTAAATGACAGAGAGTAAAATCGGCCGAGCCGGGTGTGTAATTAATTATATATTGAAAATGTGCTGTCTCTTATACATAAAGAAGCGTTATGAAAGTGAAATCGTTCGTATTTTCGCATAGAAATGGACTTTCGTACGGTTTCATTACTTGCAAATGTTTGTATAGTATTAAAACGTAGAGTGAACTCGTTATTTGTGCAGCAAACGCCTTCGTTGCATGATCTAATTCTAGATCTAAGAGTCGATGTTACCAAGAAGTCTTTCTGGCACGTTTATGACATAGAACAACCGAATAAATCGCTGGTTTTTTTCTATCTGATGATTGAGAAAATGCATGTAACTTGAGTTACAGATATTATTACCTTGCAACTTGAAGTAATTTTATGTGCAACTGTTGCATTTAGCACACACATCAAGGACACTTAACATAAGAAAGTGTGAGTGAGAGAGAGAGAGAGAGAGAGAGAGTGAGAGAGAGAGTGAGAGAGAGAGAGAGAGAGAGAGAGTGAGACAGACAGACAGACAGACAGAGACATACACAGAGGGGGAGGGGGATTAAAGTGCTTGATTGAAGTTAGTGCATGTTAGTTCTGAAAGCTGTTCATCCCTCACAACACGAGGGCGAAAATTAAATGTCATGAAAGCTGAATAAAAGACGTTCAACAGCTATAGTTTTGTGACAAGCTCTTCTATACGAACAATCAACAAAACATACTCATCAAAATTTGATGAGGTCAGACATGCATGTTTACAGAGATGACAGAAGCAGGCAATTTTTCAAATTAAAACCAAATGAGTCACGCGAAAATGCAATAAGTTTCATGTTCATTTAACCACGGGAAGTATTTAGTAACATGTGGTATTTCTTCAACATATATCATTTCTTACTACATATAATTAAAAGCTCTACATTTTTGAGCACGTGCTGACCACCATTTTATCAGACATCATTTCATCTCATAGCTTTTGTACCACAAAAATATTTTAGTAATTTTCCCAGATTTTTTTGATATACCAATTAAATATTCAAATTGGCAAGTGGGTAATTTGCATCTTATCTCTGCATGGCTGAATCATACTCTTAAAATTCAACTTGTGAAGTTGTATGATGTATGCCTTACAGTATGTCAATATGCGTATGGATAAAGTTCATAATCATGCACTTAGTATCGCCATCTTATGAGCAAATACTGACCCAAATCTAACTAATGTGCAGGAAATGAAATGTCCCTCAGACTCAGAGATGTAACGCTGACAATTGATGGTCCAATAATAAGACACGTATTTGCCAAACTGCGTGCACAGTCAGATAAATATCCAATTAAGTGCGTGTCTTGTAAGCACCAGATTGTCTTACAAGTTTCTGATCAATTTAAGGATGACATGTTCATGTTTTATTAATCGTTTTGTTGTTGTTTAAATGCTTGCCTATCAAATGAGTCCATAATTTCCAACTGCTCATTTATCTGAAAACCACAAAATATAATGACGCTGGAGCCAATTTACTTTAGTACAAGTTTCTCAAATTGCTGCTCTTGGTGAGTGATAATTAATTTCAAAATGTAATTTGCCATGCCAATGAAGACCAATTTTACGACTAATCACCCGTCCACAACAATGTCATTAGTTTAAAATGCAAATAGATTTAATTATAAAACGATATCTCTTTACCAAATTTCATTTTTCTCTGATCATGTGCTCTGGAACGAAAAGGGCGTTAACGGTTTGAACAGATATGCAGGTGACAAGTTAGCACTCTCAGTAGGGCACATGCGCAGAGACAGAAATTTCAGGTGTTCAGGACTTTGGTGTTGTCATCTGTATTGTTCAAAATTTCCAACATCATTTGTTTTGTCCAAAGAAGAGACATTGCACTGAAATAGTTACACTGGAAAGAATGGAATAAACACAGGGGCCTGTCTATGCGTGTAAATGATACGGAAATTAAAAAGGGATAAAATTTTGTATTTCGAGAATAAACACATCTTACTGAAGGTCCAAAAACTGTATTCACGCTGTTCTGTTGTCTCCGTACCTTAGCCATCCAAAAGCAAACCAACTCAGCATACCAATTCTCTCTCTCTCTCTCTCTCTCTCTCTCTCTCTCTCTCTCTCTTTCTCTCTCTCTCTCTCTCTCTAACACTGTATCGCTGGACAGGAGATCCCCAGTCGATTGTGTAACGGATTAATAAATTAAAAAACGTTGAAAAAAGCAAGTTGACACTCTAGTTATTTTGTCTAGACTTAGATGTATCTTGCCCTAAGAAATACTCCATTTCCCTGCGAAATAGAGTGTAATCTATGTCTTACTGATCGGAAAGGATAAAGATATCCTCCTGAGAGGCTACCTGGTCAACCCCTAGACGTTATAAAAGATAGAGATTACTGAAAATTACCACTCAATATTATGTATTGTGTATTTATTACAGGTTCTGTACTATCATCTGTGGTATTGTAAAGCTTCCAATGACTTATGTCTCCGAAGGGTAGAGTAAGGCTGCATAACAAATAATGATTAGGAGGTGGCTGGAGGAATTGCGATTGAAATCTTTTTTTTTCAGATCCCCCTCAATACCGTAAAAAAATTTCAAATTCCCCCTCTATATGATCAAAATTTTTCAAGTCCCCCCAACTATCACAAGCCCGTATATCAGTAAAGGATGTACAAATAAACATGTATCGCGCTGTTCCGCTCGCAGATGTTCAACACTACCTGTTATTAGCAGTTTATAAAGTCATATTCCTAAAGCAAGTTCTTAAAATGATTCAGTTTTAAACGCATCAGTGAACTTTTAGGATTTATCAATCTAAGGTAACTTGAGTTAATCCAACTCTGGCCAGGTAGATTGCTCCTGCCGAAGAGCACACAAAATGATGCATGGTCATGAGAGAGTGGGCAAATTGTGAATTCTGGCTAATTGTCATATTGTAAAAACTGAGCGCAGTGACCTACCAAAAATTTGTTTCAAAAGTACAAGACAAATATGAATTAGATGCTACTCAAAATTGACAATACTTGAAAATTAAAATATTCCATCAAATAAATGTTTTCATCTCTGAAATTTATGGTGTAATAATGGCAAATTTGGTTAAAACATAAATAATTCCATTTAGTCACATATTTTTCATTGAGTTTTTGCTGTTCAAAGTTTTGCTTTTGTATTATTTTATGCTGAATATGTGAAAATTTAGAAAATCAAGCATGGTGACCTTTTTTTTCTTCAATATTTGATTATTCTCATATACCAGAATTCCAAAATCCCCGATAACTTTTAAAGTCTCCTGGTCTTCCATGTGTTGCTCTCTGGTCTGATCTTGTGTGAAAGTGTGTTTCACTGTCATGAGTGTCATTTGAACGAAACTCTTCTTCAACTACCATATACATCAGAGTCAGAGCTATCTCTATCACTGCTCAGGTATGCAGTGACAGTGACACTGCAGTAGCAGGGCGGTACCTGATAGTGACACTACCCGTAGGCAGTAGCTGTATTAATTTAGATAATTTTGACAATATTTTTGTTCAGTTTACACAACTGTGTTCTTGTTCTATTCCCTGCAGCATGTTGAACTGTCCAGTATTCAGCTTGCTAACACAGCCTTGTATGTGTGCCATGCATTTGTATCACTGACAACTGAATGTCAGTCTGGACTCTAATTAAATTATCACCGAATACATATTTGTATGTATAGATTTTGTCGACAAACTAATGTGTTTGAGGATGCTGTAGGGAAACAGCAAGAAACTGTAGTTGATATATTGCACAGAAATATCGCAAAAATCATCAACAATTGCAGCTTCTGCCCTGTCACTAGGCTCAAGTTTGGGGGGTTTTTTACAACAAATCATACATATTTAGATTTTTTCTAGATAAAAGTCATGAAATGTGACAAAACGATTCTAGATTTTTTGAAACTATTACAAAAATTACAACAATTGGATGACATAAAATGGTATTCATTTTTCATTAAATTACCTACAAAAACCTGGAATTTGAAAATCTGAAACGTAAAAGGGAACAAAAAAATTTTCATGTCCCCCCAACAGACAGAGCAAAATTTTCAAGCGCCCTCTACTACCCCAAAACTTTTCGAATCCCCGACGAATTCCTCCAACCCCCTAAACGTTTTTTGTGAACGCAGCCTAACCTCTGGACAATCTGTTTCAAATCATTGAATATTCTATTCGATTCAAACTCAGAACGTACGGTACCAAGTCTCCTAACGAAGATATTTACACTTCTTTTGTATTTCTGAATAATACAGTTCCTTGAAATACTGCATATAAATATCATATTTGAAATCCTATGTTTCTCAAGTGTCGTTCATGTCTCATCTCATTATAAAATCTCCAATTTCTACTTGAAATGAAAGCATCACGCACTTTGACGATCGCCATTTTCCTCGACCAAGGTTGGAAGGGGCGAAAATCAATGTTTTAAGAAAGAAAATTTTTACAGTTGATAGTCAGCCGATATTTAAGTGAGACTGAAATAATCTCGTGTGTTTTATCGAATGTCGGTATTTTCGTAATATTTTATATCTACTGGACACGTGCTAAAACTGATTTGTTTGAGAACATGCAGTAGTTTAGAAAAATGATTTGATTTTATATTATTTCAAAATGGAAACGCTATAGAAGATATTGCTACCTCGCTTTCAACAGCAGCCACAAATGTTAGTATGCTTTTCTAATTAAATATCAAGACAAAAAAGCCGATGTAATATTGCTGTATCGATTTAGAAATGCAATTTCATATTTTGTAGATCGACCTGTTTCGAACTGAACAGCTATCCAGCCTGTCTCCGTCCGATGATCACGGCCTTTTGTCATGAATGCAGACATTTCCAGATCGCTGTACTTCGTTGCTGCCACTGTCTACCGGGTAAGGTGGTATGCAAATCACTGTGTACATATATGCATATACATCGCCTTGGACTCACGCATTGTGTGTGTGAACCCTTCACCTGTACGCATAGAGCTGTGAAAATTTTATAAGCCGGATACCTCTTGAATAAACATAATTATATGAAATACAAGTCTTGAAAACAATTAATGTTTTCGCAATCCTACACTTCGAACCATGATGTCATTAATATTTCATAATGCCAATTGATAGACGGAAAATAAAAAAACCACGCGTGGTGATTTAAGATAATTGAAAAAGACTATGTCAACATGCATCCATGATCAATTTTATTTCCCACATGTATCGTTGTTCTGCAAGTCGCCTAAATGCTAGCAGGACACACGTAGGGGTAAAGGTGTCGAACTTTAAACATTTGCTGACAAAGGGCAATTATTTGCACTTCCATAAACCTTTAAGTTATAAATATTGAATATATTTGATCTTTGCTTCGTGTTTTCATGACTTGTTAATGATTTTTATTTTGAAGTTCAAACAACGAAAATAAAAGTTGAGTCGCCACTGAAGGTAATATGCGATATGTGCCGGACTTGGACTGCATTGTTCATTGTACAAGTGTACAATCAAACCATCAGGGGTTTTTTCCCCTTTAATTACGATTATCCCGGAGAAACACGTCATCAATTTTTGAAGTGTGCGTGTGACAACAATAAACAGGGGCCCTATAACTTTTTCATATGGTCATTTATTTATTCAATCCATCATCACATGCGAACACCCAATTACAGATGACACGCTTTCTACAAACGGCACGGTACCTTACTCTGAGGCACAGCATGTGCGCACAGTTTTTGAGTCCGAGTCGAACTCAGTATCCCCCCCCCCTTGATAGTGATATGAGTCCTGTATTCGAAACCACTGTCTCACATGCACGATGCCTACAATCACTTTCATTCCTCCTTGCAGGCTGTCTGAATCCTGAATTATGTTTAACTTTTGAACAGCCGGTGCATATCAAATGACACAACAATACATTTACTATAAATGTACGTAGCGGATGCAAGAGAGATGGATTATTTGACAAGAAAGTTATTACATTGCCTTTATTTCTTTGCAAAAACCAAACTTGACAATGCAACAACAAACGTGATACTTGCTTTGCAACAAGAACAAAAGTTTAAGGTAGAACATTTCCATTGTCTGCTTACCCTTCAAAGCATGACAAATATTCTTTGGAGGCTAACAAACATGTAAATGTACAAATACGGACAACTTTTTCAGAACTGAAGGTTCGCTCCGAAATCTTGCTTAAGCAGTTTTCATCTTCATCCCTGCACACGTTGACATCCAAACACAACGAAGGGATGGCGCCCCATGCGAAGACAAACACCATTAGTACAAAGCAATAAGTTGATGAAAATTCCCCCTTTAATCGCCACGTCATCATACTTAACAAGCAAATAGTTCGACATGTTTTTGTCTTTCTTTGATAAGAGTTGAACTCTCTCTCTCTCTCTCTCTCTCTCTCTCTCTCTCTCTCTCTCTCTCTCTCTCTCTCTCTCGTTTACATACCAATTTAGGTCACACAACACATACATGGCTGTGTTCTATCATGCTGAGATAATTTACCCAGTTTGGCAAAGAACTATCAATTGATTTTCATTGTACGTTGAGTAGATAGCTTGATGCCGTCACCGGATATTTGTGAAGATGACGTAAATGTGGAGGTGTTGTCGTGTTTGGTTATCATCACCCATTTCTCAAAGTAGACCGACATTTTAGTATACCAGAGGTAACATACACCTTTCGCTTCCTAAGGTAAAATATCACATAGATAAGTTTACACACATATATATCATCCGATTTAAAGAGTATTTAAAGGGCAGAAGCGCTGCATGTACACGATGGCGTAATTACCAATGGATAGTCTGTCCAACCAACTTTCTTCTGATGTTATCACTCTGTTTCTCAATGAATGTTGGCGAAATGCAAGGATAGTGTGTAATGTGTTTGTGTTATAATAATGTGTTAAGTAAAATGTGGGTGATATGCAAGGATAGTCACTCCGGCCAACTTTCATCACTCTGATGTTATCGCTCTGTTTCGCCATGAATGTGGGTGGAATGCAGAGTTATTTTTACATGATTACACCAATGAAATATTCAATTTGAAGTGTAGTAAGTTTGTCGTGAATCAGATTCCTCTGATGACCGCAATGAGATTCGTATCAATTAATCGTCGACCTTTTATCAGATTGTAAATTTACTGGATTTCAACAACCTCAGTGTCTCCTTTTGTTCATACGAAATCAGGGCAACGTGTCGAAATCATGGCAACTTAACGAGATCATGACGCAAAATGAATATTGAGTAAAACAATATTGGTAATAACAATAAATATGATTGAAAAATTAATGAAGAACTATATCAAATCATAAATGGTAATATATAGATGTGACTGCATCTATATTTTCACCATCATGATTTTGTTTGACTACAATGATCTTTTTTCTATGATTTTTCGCTTTCATAATACGTTTATTGTCGTTTTAATAGATTATTCTTTTTCACAAGCTCATGCAAACATTCAATCCGCGTTCAGGATCAAAATTCATGGTTTAATTAAAATCACTTTTCATGTTTCACAATGGTGTTTTCAAATTCATGCCTAGTTTCGTCTCCTAATAATCATTAGGCTTGGGCTAAATTTTTATGATTTTTTTTATCGATCGAATACAGTCAGCAGTAAAGAAAGTACTGAATACATGTAGGGCTAACATTTAGTTGCCGTTTGCTAAAGAAATAACGGAAGACGCGCTAACCATCAACGTTTATTTATGGACAAGGGCGAGAGGAAAGCCAAAATTAACGGGCGAGGCTTGCCGAGCCCGTTAATTTGGCTTTCCTCTCGCCCTCGCCCATAAATAAACGTTAATGGTCAGCGCGGAGTCTGTTATTTCATTTATATTATCAACGAACCCCGAGTAACCGTTAATTTACGAAATATTCCCGTGCAAACGACAACGGGGTCCCAGAACCTGTCAGTGAGTAGTGCCATAGACCCTCGAGAAATGGTAGTGCGCGCACTGCAAAAAATTTGCAAATCCGGAGATTTGTTTGAAAAAAAGCGTCTCAAACTTGGCCTACAAATACTCCATTTTATTTTGTGATTTATTACGACCTTTGTACAAATCACAATTTTCGTTTTAGCCATAAAGTTACTGTGTTTCCGATATATTCATATTCACGGGCATGAAAACAAACCATTACTGTGTATTTGTGGGCAGTCACGTGGTTCAGCTCGACCAATTAAAAGCCAATGGACAGGGCATGGTAATATAATAAATTTTGTTCGGTAAAAACACGGCTTTTTAAAGTCACTATTTTTATATAACCGAAATTCCGAGTCTTGGGATAAAATCTGGGATAAATCTGAGATAAATCTTGGGACAAATCCTTGTTGTTGTTGTTGTTGTTGTTGTTGTTGTTGTTGTTGTTGGCGACAGTATTAAGTTTTCTTTCTCTGAAACATACTTTCTGGTATAAAAGTTTTACTTATGGGACAAGTCGCCATCTTTTTCACATTACATTTTGTTTTACTATTCTGCCACTGGTGTATGCCTTAGCCTTGAATACGTCATTTTGTAAATAGAGCTGGAAGTGATAATTTGCAGCCAACCACTCATACTGTCGTTTGTAAATAATATAAATACTTAATTTCTGTTGCTTTTCCCACTGGTATATGCTTGGTCATCAATGCGTCACTCAAGTAAATAAAGATACAGGTGATAATTAGAATCAAACTCGTCATATTTTCTCTAGTAAAAATATAAATACTTACTTTGTACTATTTTGCCAAGTAGTGTGTTCTTAATACGCCATTTATCAAAACAGAACCTCAAATGATAATCCGCAACCAACCTTAATCATATTTTTCTGAGTCAAAGATCAAAATATCGACTTGGAACAATGAAAGCAAAAACTACTGGATGATTGCGACTTAATCTTTCACGATGTAATGTGACTCTGAGTGTATCCGTGCACATTATCAACCTGTCTAATTATGTTGTGCCGTAATTTCTCTTCGTCTGTCTGTATGTCTGTCCGCCAGCCTCCTCTGTCTTTCTGTCTTGCTGTCTTCCCGTCCATCTGTCTGTCTGTCTGTCTACCTGCCTGCTTGCCCTCTCTCCCCTCCCCCCTCCCCCCCCCCCCCCCCTCTCTCTCTCTCTCTCTCTCTCTCTCTCTCTCTCTCTCTCTCTCTCTCTCTCTCTCTCTCTCTCTCTCTCTTTCATATGCTTGTAGTTGAACGGAATTTTTCATCAACATGTGAATATCATAATGTCCTAATTTACAAGTTGCAGTATGTCAGAGTTAATCAACTAAATGGCGAGCAATTTAGTGAGAAGTGAGAGGTCAAAGGTTAGTGGAAAACTGAAAGCTGATTGGTCCTGGCATAAATTATGGAGAGTCATTAAATTGCATGATAATTCCATTAAATCTCTTAATGGTACAGCACTTCAAGGGCGGTCCACATAATGCCAAGGGAGCATTTAATCATTGCGCATACTCATATCAGAAGTTCATACTTTTAAAGAGTAAGAGATAGACCATTTATGTTTTGGGAGGATTTGCCATATGGAATTAAAATTCTGCAGAGAATAAAAAACTGCTGGAAAAATATATAGGTGACTTAAAAATGGAAATGTAGGAAAACGTTCACACTTCCTTAACTCGGAAAAACTATTCCATATCATAGAATTAATAACATACAGATTTTCTGTCCCCATTAGTATCATGTTCCTCTCCCATGAACTTATTTTCCATACCTAAGTGGATGAGTCCATTAATACCTTGCTTGCATATTAATTTATTTCTAACCATTTAGCATTTTTCAGCACAGAATAGCCAGTCAAATTTAATACACAATATTTTGTTGCCTAAGTCTTCGCAAAGGGTGCTTGGTGTTGGAGTGTTAGTTTAACGCGAGTGACATCTCTGCTGTTGCTTGGTTTCCATTAATGAAATTTGTTTTTATTCTACGCGTAGAGTATTGAACTCTCAATGACCTCTCCATGATTTCTCCTTTAATGCGCTTTAATCCCACTGTCTAACAGTCCAACAGTACACTCTGCTTGATTCTATTTTCTTGGCTTGATGCGAAACTGTATGGATGAGCGAAAACAGCAAAAGTCTTCTCATTTGTTGACTTTCCATCAAATGTGAAACTCGAAAATTCTCTCGCTTGTCCGAAATAAAAACATTTTATGAAAATTATGAAATAAATTTACGAATTTCCTAACAATTTTGGGAGCTCATGATATCGGCAAATTAAAATAAACACGAAATCGTTTTGTACCCGGCAATTAACCATATTTGTATATGTGATGTTCGGTGTTCCTTTTCCGGTCAAAGGTCATGAATGGCCATATACGGAACTTAAAAAAACTGTTTGAATGGAATCTCACATATGTATAATTCCACATGTATATAACATACATTTCTACATAGGAAATGAAGTGAAGTAAAAATATAAACAAGAGAAGTAGAACACTGCCTGTCGGGAGACGAATCTTAATTACGTCCATCGCGCCGCTCTCAAACGAAAAGTTTCTGGATTGAGTTGTATTGAGGACGGACGTATTTCCGCTTTTGTTCCGGATGAAAGCGAAATCGTGCCTCCTTCCGTTCAAATTCCGGTGTTGAGCTCTCGTGGGAAATTAATATCAAATTGTTATCGTTAATAAGAAAATCATTTATTTCATAATTAATTCATCATGTTTCCACCCACTTTCGTTCCCGCACAAACATTAAGAGGCATTGAAAGATGTGGTGAACCAGACCAATTCGTTCAGTACGCGTACAGAGTCCACTAATGCAACTATTGCCTGTCTGTAGAGTATAGGAAACTTGAGGAACAAACTTTCCAGGCACACGTGAATCTCCACTCGACCTTAGTGGAAATCGGGTAAGTTCAATCACATTCCTGACTTTTCTCACGTTCGAAACTGACAGGGAGATGGTCTGTCATTTGTCTGTCAGTGCAAATCAAGACACGTCTACAATGCATGATACTCTTACTGTTAGACGGAATCAAAACTGACAAGCAAACGGTCTGTCATTCATCTGTCATCTCATGTTACCTTTGCGATGTATGATACTGTCACTGTCAGACGCAATCGAAAATGACAGTGAAACACTCCGACATTTGTCTGTCATCTCACATTAACGATGTATGATACTGTGTCAGACGGAATCGAAAATGACATACTAGTGTATAAACATCAGAGTTGTAATTGTGGTGTCAAAATTTTCAAACTTAAATCGCTTACACGAGAACCATTATATATCGAGATAGTTGTTTTTAGCAAGATTTCAAACCTCAATGTGATATTCACTCAATTTCTGTTCGGCCGTCAATTCAATTCTAGGTTGTGATATAGTATGGAAGAAATATGTCATTTAAACTTCAGTTTTAGGGAACATTGCTAAGAAACCTTTTGATCAACGAACCAATGGTTCATTTTTTCGCTTCAACAACCGATATGAACTTATTTATCAAATAACATTTCAATAATTCTAGAATCTTCCAATAGTAAGTCAAAATATGTTTATAAAGCTTGGACCAACACTTTTTTCTATCATTCTCATCTCGATAAGATAATGATTACATGTGTTACACGCGCCGTATCGGCATCACGGTACGATGGACATGTTAATTATAGAAAAATGCGATAAAAAAAGGAATTCTCTGTTCGACTGTCGGTCGTCAAAGGGCGTTAACGGACACACACATCACGGCCTTCCAAGACTTTTTAAAATCACATACGTGAATAAACTAATATTCTTAGAGGAGTGTTATATTAAAAAATGGGGCTATGAAATAAAATATTTTCTCCACAATACACGAGTTATCACAGATGTTGAAGTCACTCGTGTTGTGTCGTTTTTGGTCGTTTTCTCTTACATTGTACAGGGTTTCTAAACAGTTGCACAATTGTCATCAGTTATGAGCTCACCAAACCTTATCAGAATCAAAGTCCCGGCCTGTCTTATTCTTGGTTGTGATAATTATCTTCAAGATGTTTTTCGGGTGGTCTTAGAGAAGATATATCTTCCCCTTTTCAAGTCCAGTGGAAAGGCTTTGCTGTAGCCATGGTTGTCAAAAGATTGTTCATGTAATCTGTCTATAGACTACAATTTTTGTCTGTAGTGTCACCATCCTCCGATATTGATTCAGGTACTCTGAGCATTACCCAATGGTACAGTGCAGGTGATTTGTCATATCCTCGAGAGCTTTGAATCTTTCAAAGAACATATGTATCGTATTCAATAATTGAAACAACTTGAAGTGATAATATATCACTGTGGTGTTACTTAATGTTGTATTATTCATATGTTTCAGATGATTACTAGACGTAGTAATAAGATAGCCTGCATAGAGCTGCTAAGGGTTTTTCTTTGTTTTCCGGCAGAATCTACAACAGTTTGCACTGTTAAAGACAGGAATTTTAAACCAGGGGACACTGTGTCTTTCGCACATTTTGGGGGCAACATTCGTCAGTTGTCAATCAAATTTTGTATTTTTATTTCATCATAAATTAGTTTCACAAAACAAATTCAAGCTACCGGGACCGCGGACGGTCGCTATGCTTCAGTTTCAGGCAATTGCAACAGTAGGCCATATACCGTATCAGCCTCCAATCAGAGCTCAGTCGGACTGCAAACAAGTACAGCGTTTTAGTTACTTTAAATCACAGTTTCGAAAGTACGTAAATATAAGCCTCAAAATAATCATGCAAGACAAAGGCCATCGTGAGTAGTAGATGTTATTTGCAGACGACAATCATTGAACACAGTCGACTAATGAGTATGCCCGAGGTGAAGAGAATGCAAGACAACGGGTTCGGTTTTATGGACATTGTCGCAAGGGCGCGTCTTTGCTTCAACATTGAACTTGGGATAATTTATCAAACAGACTATGGCAACTTGTGTGTATGTATGGATATATATATATATATATATATATATATATATTTACACACACACACACACACATATATATATATATATATATATATATATATATATATATATATATATATATATATATATATATATATATAATTATGTGTTCAACAAATATGAACCTTGTTTAACATGTTATTAACCAAATCTTAGCCATATATCAAACATATTGTTAAGCAAATTCAGCCGAGGGCAAAATTTCCTAGTCGACAAGAGATGTAATTATTGTCAGGGCTATTAACAAAGTAATGACATCAATTTCGATAAAACCTAAGTATGGTCGACTATAATGGGTTTTTGAATGTATAACATTTGATTTTAGATTTCTTGAATTTCTAAGGTACAGCCTTTTCAAAAATGGTATTATACTTTAAACCTATAGCCATTATCACCATGAAATTTTACGTATCGGTAAGGCAGCGTAGGAGGTTTGATATTTTTTGCACACTGCAGGCTCCGATCTAATGAAGATAGAAGACAACTTTAGTCGAACGACAATCAGAAAAACCAAAGTGGTTAAGTCTGTCCTAATTTAATATTTTATCTCGAAAGCAGAACAAAGAGGGATCGAATTATTTATGACCGGCTTTATTAGACCCTGCATGGAAGTAGGAGAGACTATCAGACATCAATGCAATGTTCTATCAGAGAATTTACAAAAGATATAATAGAAATTAATCAATCAATCGAATAAAATGATATATAATGGCTCAACATTTGTCCCGATACATGTCAGACTGGCGAAGTAATTCTCTTCCAAACAAGGTAAGGCACGCAACTTGCCTATTGTTACTGTCTCTCGAGATTTCAATCAATGTTTTGTAAATTATAGTACTTGCGAAATTCTGTGCTTGTCTCCTAAAGCTTGATAACTAAATATTAAAATGAAAAAACTGACCTATATATGAATGTCTATGCGGGCAACAATTCATTTTGTATCAGCGTGGCTGTGACAAAAAACGTGTTGCATAACGAAAGGGAATTTTCATATCATGCGTGACCGATTTTCGTTGTTCTTTTTTTGTCAGACAAAAGAAATCTGCATCACAGTTTGTCCCTTAAACGTTCCGTGGCACTTTGTCATATTGCATCGTGTAGCAAAACAAATTGAAAAGATGTGTTGGCGACATAAGCTTAACAGCACATAAATAAACACAACGTGACAGGAAGAAAAGTTGTTTGAAAACCTGCCCTGCTTGATTTAAAATCGTAGTCTAAAACACCTCTTTGTATTGAAGAATCCTTAAACACAATGTGCACGTAAACCGCGCCCTTAATCTAACACTTCTGTCGATATAACGACAATCAAATGATATTGGTATAAGGCTTTGCTAATGGTATTGGTATATTGGTATAAGGCTTAAAGTGTTTTCCTTCCAGTTCAACATTATTGTCAAAATTTGACCTAGATATTTGTAAGTAAACACTCTGTCGAGTGACCCCCTTAGTGCACACTGACTGTGGCTCGTCGTGCCGACGACTAAAATCGATAACGATCTCATTAGTTTGAGACGCCATAATTTACAGAGATCAGCTATGACACTTAAAATAAATTAATGTTTTTATCCTTACGTGGTGACATGAAGGAAGTAGCGTTTTTTTGCGGTCGGAGTTGACAAGCTTTTACCCTGCGTTGAGGATGCAGGAACAGGACAACGCATATAATAATCGGAACTTGATGTTTGTGATAATCTTTAATAATTTCGAACTAGCATACGCCAAACGTGAGGAATGTTCTTTATCTTTCGATTATGTCTTCGTCTGCTTTCGGATCTGAGAACATGACAAATATCACGGTCAATTCGTCAACGCACTGTGATCCACATCTTAGCGAAACAGGCACCATTACCACGTCGTCGTTCATCATCGATAAAGATAAAGAATATCTTCACCAGGGATCTGTACTCACTTGCAGTGTGAAATGTACCGAAGCCTTCTAATGAAGACTTCCGTTTCCAGAATTTTCCCCCGAGTAATGTAGACGAGCATGAGTAGTCTTTATCATAAGTGAGATCGAAAAGTGATGAGATAACAAGCGTCATTTACCTTCGTTTACCATCGTCTTTTTCACTCAGACTATTCGGACCTTGCTCTCATTTGCTAATATTATCCATTAAGATTACCCGCGCTATCTTAAGTGCCTCTTAAGATTGCAGTAGAGGACAAACCTAACTTTGACCAAGTCAATCTGGGGTTTTTTTCAAGCACAGCTACCGACCGAGGACACATGCCATCGCTACTCGGTCAAGCCAAGGAACTCGTTGGAAAGGTTGACATATTTTGAAAGATACCGTCATCGTGACTAAATTTTCAATTTCTTCAAATTTCAAGATCTCGATTTCAGTGAAAATTTCCGCATATTTCAAGATGCCGATTTCAGTGGAAATTTCTACAAATTTCAAAGATGATGACTGCAGTGGTAACTGAACAATAACTCTCTGAGTGCGAAATCAGGTGTACATTAAATGCACACATCGTAGGAGAGGAAACAGCTGAAAATAAACGAATGTATTTCCGTGTATGATTCCAAGACAGCTCAATTCAAACATGATTGAAAGTTGTACATATGGTGGCTGACTGTGATAAATTTTGTTTGTTACATCATGGACAGTCATGCCTATGGCTATATCATGATCGTATATATGGTTAAAACAAAACCTTCGGGAAAGCTGCAGTCTAAATTCAAGATTTAAGTAAGCCCTAAAAACCTAGTAGTTAGAGACTGGTTAATCTTTTCGGTCTATATTACGATTTTGAGGTATAATTTTAACACTCATTCATTCTGTGTTTTCATGAAACTGTTGTAAGATAGGAACTTCAAATTGTCGATTTTAAAGTTTGAATACTGTATTTGAAAAGAGCAGTGGCTGTATTCCACACTTTCTATGCATTACCAGATGTCACAAACTGTTGTACACAAATGGATGTCAATCATCAATATCAAAGAGAGAAAAGCAGTAAATCAAAAACTTTGATGGATGTTTAGACTTGCCAGCCATCCAATTACATCTCCTGAGAAGCCATAGAGAGCTATTTTTGTAAGTTGTAGCCAAATCTGATATGCCCTGTCTGAGAGGACCTTTTCTTTTAACATTGAAACCATGAAAGCACAGCTAATAATAACAAAAACTGCCTTTTGTTAACTATTTTTTTAGTCATTAAAAAATAACCTTTTTACAGAAAACCTGTGACACTTGGGAAAATAGTTGCATCAACGACAACTAAAAATATATTGTCATTTTTTCTCTTTCTAAAGTATGTCACTGTATGAAATATATTGTGAAATATTAGTTCATGTTGCTTTCTTATGCTGAATTCTCATAGAGAAAACAGAAAAGTGTCAGGAATTTGTCATGCTTCTCATATGAACTGCAGATTTCATTATGATTAGTACACCTTGCAAAACAGACTTTCAATTCGCAGTCATCAAGATATCTCTGACCTATATCTGATATATTAAAGTACCGCGCCCGAAGGGCACGCCGAAAAATATTAAACATTCAGATATCTCTGATATATGTCTGATATATGAAAGCCATGCGGCTGAAGGGCGTGGTGAAAGATATGTCTGATATTTTAAAGTAACGCGCGCGAAGGGCACGCCGAAAAATATTAAACAAACAGATATCTCTGATATGTCTGATATATTAAAGTCACTCGCCAAAAAGGGCGCGCTCAAAAATATGTCTGATTATTAAAGTTACGTGCCTGAAGGGAACGCTGATAAATGCAACTGAATGATGAATTCGTGACTGGCACGATGCAGTGTCGAAATTCAAAAACACACTGACATCCCCCCCCTTTATTGGGCATTTCAAATGGTGCCCCCCCCCCCCATCACCAAAGTCAAAAACAGGGTGACGCCCACCATAAATCCGCTAGTCCCCCTGAGACCGACATTAGAAAATACACAAAACTTATCACTTGCCCATTGCATGACATGCCACAATTCTTTTGTTTCAAACCCACTCTATGAATAGCGTGGGTTTGAAAATTGATAGCAATGACTCAATATTACGATTGATACAATAGAACACGGCGGTAGTACACAGAATACCTCCATGACAAAGATAAGTTGCTTGGTGAATTTTTAAATGTGCAAACGAGTAAGACCATGTTGTCGGTACTATGCTGGTATTTCGTGGCTCTAGTATTGTTGGAATCCAAATCGAGAGGAATTGCGAGGGATTTATCGCGTCCAAGGACGCGTTGTATCGAGAGCGCGAAATATTAATTTTCTTTGCGTCAATTTGGAAGTTTATGACAACAGCATGGCCATAATTGTGGTCAGGTATATCTGTTTCATTCAATCGTTAACCTCGAATTGAATGCTACTATACCTTTGAATGCTATCTGCAACTGTATTTGTACCGCAACGCTAACAAATTTAGGAGGAAAAATTACTGTGTAAACAAGTAAACCCAGAACACTGAAGGGAATGGTTTGTTCCTCAGGGTGTTGAAACGGAATAAACACGTTTTAGGTTCAAAGAACGCAGGAAAGTTGCTGGTTGTACAAGTGCCTGTAGTATTTAATAAGTGGAAATTTAAGCAGTTTTTTTCTGGCTAGAGGTATTCGAGATAATTTTTCTTCATGAAAATTAACTTCGATATTACTGATTTTCAATAAACGTTTAAACGAACAGACGAAAGCGCAGCCGATGTATTTTCAAAGAGTTGATGATGATGATGATGATGATGATGATGATGATGATGATGATGATGATGATGATGATGATGATGGTGGTGGTGGTGGTGGTGGTTGTGGTCCAAAAGTGATCCGATGAAAAACGTTCGTAATTATAAGCGGACGGAGTTCGTAGGAGTGAACACTGACATTTTGCTCATCGTTGTTTTAAGTAAACTGATTGTCATTGATATCATAATATTCATAAATTCACCTGTGATATTATCAATGCTTGACTCTTTATAAAAACTAATCAGCCACAGACATTTGTTACGTAATTGCCTGCGCAGGAAGCATGAAATTTGTTCACTTAGCAAGCATAGTTTTCCAGACTGTAATGTTGTAAATTACACTTAAATTTTTCGTTACGAACTTTGTTTTTAAGAAGTTGCAGTGTTTCATTGGCGGGCTTCTTGAAGTCTGTAAATATGCAAATAAGCTACAGCTTTCAGTTACCCCATGAATTACCGGACAAAAATTTATCCTAAAATGCGACAAAATTAAATAAATTCTCTGTGATTTTCTCGTTGGATTGTGCAATAATCAGGCAAATTAATTATTCCGTTGCCAAAGTTAGAAATGCTTTATACCACAGATCGAACTTTCTTCAGACATAGAAAGGATAAAACTGTATTATTTTAGAAGTTTTCTAAAATTTGAATTTCGCAAAACCAGATTTTAATTAATTGAATCTTACAAAGTATTTACACCTTGCAAATTTTGATTCCTTGTGTTTTAGTTTTGTCACCAATACGGAGATTTGTATTAACATGGTGTAAGTACACCTGACCAACTGAACTCTGATATATCACGGCGATCGTGTTTCCGCTTGTAAGCTTTCGTTTATTAATTCATCGTTGAAAACTCTTGCAATTATTTCTGAGATCCCGAGGGACCTATCGCTCCTCAGATAAGCCAAAAGCATGTTTTCTCGCCAACATTTGCACTACTTTCTTTAGGATAACCATCTCGCGGAACCATGTACTAATTTGCATTTTAATTATATTTACTTTGATAAGGAATTAGATTGAGAACTGTTAACATAGTAACATTTAGTTTCCCTCCCGACTAATTGTTTCCAGTGATGAATTTAAACATATTTCAAGTGTCTTGTAATGGACTGTGCGGTCCAAGTATGGGGATAGGAGCCCGACAGTGAGTGCGCGTTCGTCACATTACCGCCATTAATCCACTGAAAGTGATTTTTAGATTCAGATTCAGATTCAGAAATCTGAATAAAGAAAACTTTATTGCCACGTTTTGAGAAATTTACAATTGGTTCTTCACACCAAACACACAATACAAACACAAACAAGAATTATAATACATGGCGTAACATAATACAGAACAAAAAGAAAGCTAAACTCAGTAAAATGTTGTACTGCATATGTAAAACTGGAAACCTTAATCAAGGGAAGGCTTTAAGAGAGATACTGTGAGATTAGGTCAATCACTTACACATACTCCACAGTAAGGTTGAAACAGAATGAATCAACTGTACGATACTAATACTCAGTGTTTAATACAGAGGTACTGTTATTCTCCAACGCCATCGAATGGATGCTAGAAAGAAAATATGTTTTTAACGCTTTGTCACAATAAGGAGTAAAGTTTTCCTCGTTATCCTTCACCTTCCGAAAATCAGTTGTTGAATACACTGTGTCATTGAAAATGGAAGAGTGGTTTACACGACTTTTTGAAGCTAAATCTGACCTGTTTAGCCTCTTTTTAGCCTTTTGTGTGCAAATTATATTTAGGTTAATTGACTTGGATTCCTTCTATTGCTCAACTGAAACACGGTTCCAAAGTTAACAAAGTTTTGTACCTTCAACAAAATTTTGTACCTTGGTAACTCCATGCTTCAACTAAAGTTTTCCGTTGAAAGACGTCGGGAAACTGATCACGTGAACTGGTTCTGCTCACCGCTTAAAGTCCGTGACTCTTCGTCAGCAGAACTACGCTGCCAGGATACTATTAAAGTCAGACTCCCTCCTCGAGACCTGCGTATAGTTGAACTATTGCAGACACTAGCCAACAATTCCACAGTGACCAGCACACAGAGTCGCAAAGTCACGATTAGCTTAGTTCGGCACGCACCTGCCATGCTTGTTCAACTAAGAGCACAAGACGTTGGCAGACGCGGAGAAGGCACAAGGTTATGGCGATTCTATCCTAATTAAATATTCAAGGGCACTTCCATATGTAGTCATCAGTGCTAAGAAATTGACACGATGCCATGTATGGAAAGGGAGATCGAAAATGTGTAAAAATAATGAGTTTAGTTAGTAAAAAGTCGACTATTTATCCCACCAATTTTTTCCTAAGATCGTCTTCGACCACACAGGAGTTTCTGTATAAAATCTGCCATTTCCCACTATTTTGTGAGCCAGGGTGTATTTGTTATATAGGTTAGTCAATTCATTGGTGCGCCGTACAGGACTGCTTGAATATTTAAACTTTAAAACAGCAAGAGTTTTGAACAATTAGGGCGTGACAAGCAAGCTCAAAGTAGTCGCAAGGTAACTCGTTCTAACTTGCTACCCCCTACGTCATCTCCACCTCATTGCATCAGTTATCCCATATCATCAGTGACCGTAGTCAGAGCAATGACACGGTGTTTTATTTATCCTTAAATGTATTGCTGTCTCTCATCAGATAACATAGAGACCAAACGACCCAATATAACATTGTTACTACACTGAGCCGTAGAGTCTCTTCAATGAACCACTTTCCATATGCACTGACGAACAGCATGACGTTTATGAAATTTCGTATAATTAATGCTTTTTATGTCTGCTTGTATCACGAACTGGTGTAATACGATTTATTTGGTCACACGCCGCCATATACTTATCCTCTAATTGTCAAAAATCGTTTAAAAATACAAAGCAGTCACTCTGAAAATATCTAAATTCTTTATAAATGTTCTTATCTTAATTTTGCAATGTTAATCTATTCTTGCCGCGGCGACTCCCCAAACAGAATCTATGCGCCTAATATGATTCTGATTCGACGAGCCGTTCTTGGACTTGTCATCGGATCAGCATGGGCAGATTTGTTACAGTTTCATGTCATTAATTGGTAATATGCATGTCCTATTTATAAACTCTTTAAAGTCTGTCCTTATCTCCAGAATGTCAGAACCAAATTTGATGAATGAGTGATGTTAATCATAACATGACATTTTCATATTGAAAGACAATTTGTCACTACTTGCAAACTTAATGTATTGCAAAATTACTGAAATAATGTTAGAAAAACAAAAGATTAATTTTAAAGACAACTGGAACATGTGATGAAACATGCCATCATTCAGTTCGCATCTGTGTATTGCATAGATGTATTTTTATTCATCGGGAATTTCCTTTGTCTGGGACATTTTCGAGCGGTGGTCGTTTGCTTTTGGGGAGATAATTGAGACGATTTCATTACCAAAGTTTCGAGATATCGAATATATTCACATTTGATTTAATGAATGTGTTTATGTATTTTAATAAAATCATGCCATTAATCTATCTTGTTTTTGAAGTTCCCGTAACATATATCTAGCTCTTATCCATGACCGGGAAGATTAAAAAGGGGTGTCCGCGAAACATGCGTTTTGGAAGCTCTTGGCAGACGAGCGGGCATTTTTTTATTGTATAAGCGTACCGGTATTTTCGTCTCATTAGGGTGATATGCGCCTCAAAATTGAAATACTTAAACGTTTGTTTGAACGTTTTTCGATCAAACCTTGAACCATCCTCTTACCAAACTAAGAATAAAAACCAGTGGTGAGCAGGCAAAGTTTGGTACTAGAGAAACAAATTACCTAAATTTACCAATCTTTGAATTCAAACTGCCCATCCCATCCCCGTGTTAACTCTATGGGGAAATATAAAATTCGATTTTCGAAAAACTGACACAGTAAACATCTTCCTTACTTCAAGAGCTTTAAAATGAGCCTCTACACGTGGTAGATCAGAAAAGAATTGTAAAAATTTGAAAGTCCAAATTTCTGTCCTGGAGGTGCATTCTACCTTGACATCATAGCCGGCGGGCAAACTCGCAGGGAAAACAAAGAAAACCCAAGGAAAGCCCAATTAACGGGATTGGGGCATCGCTAGGTTGTTTATGAGATATTACGAGAGGAAGGACGAGACCATCGGGCTAAGAGACGGTGCTGGCTTTTTCGAGGGAAGAGGGCTATGGGGAGTTTGCTGTTTGGAGGCGGAAGCACAGATGTTTTATAGTGGAGAATGGGAAAGGGGTCCTTGTTGGTGGGGAGGAGGGGGTTTTCACATTCTAGCCGGTCGACTGTCTGATCATTTTCATTGTATATAGTAAATATAGCTAGTTATCTTTTACATGACAAGTTGAAGTTTACGTTCGGAGTGCTAGCCTTGAGTACACACAACTTTCCAAATGGCATCTGTTTGCGGTAGATTCTGACAATCGCACAATCGATTCCTCCGATAAAAAACTTTAAAATTTAGCGCCTCAAAGCCAACGTGTGAAAACATGATGTAAGAAAATCGTACATGTAAGAACTATATATTGATATATTGTACTCGATAGCCGTGATAAATTTGCAGATTTCAGAGCTGCCATTTGTTTCTTATTACTGCAATCATATCCAAATGAAAGAAGTAACTTGTTGTTCTTTATTAATTTCAGGAACTCAGCGGCATTCTAACCATGAGGGAAATGACTGGGAAAGTTTCGACGCGCCTCAAACTTATTCTTTCGCTGTTACTGTTCCTCCAAGTCTCAAACTGTGAAAGCTACGGAGAGGGATCTGAAGAGAGCTATTCTTCAGATATGGATGACAGGGGAGGTAAGCAGCCACTGTGAGGCTCCAGTACGTTGGAGATTACGTTTTGTTGGTTCTGTCCAGAAATAAAAGGAAAGACAATTGTTTAAGTTTATACTGAGCAAATGTTAAAGCTATTACCCCATACGTATATATTTGTAATGATAGTTTGTCTAATCCCAGCGCGAAAACAGACTGCCCTTAATTTGCAAGGATATGTATTTTTAACATTAAATCATTCACAATGGAGAGGAGAGGAGGGGAGTTGACAGAATGTGAATCGCTTGAAGCTCAATAAGCTTTACCTTTGGGAGTATTTTCCATAATTTTCGTCCTGTTGTTATCGGCAGTTTCTTATTGTAATTATGCAAAACTACTCAGTCTTCGATGGCTGGCCAAGCCTCTGTGTGCGTGAAATTTCCAATGCCATTGCTGACGAGAGCATTCTAGACCCGACTTGAATCCTTTGTTCACAATATCACTGCATCGTGGAACAACGCCTTATGTTGATGATGGTTAATTTTGTACATTGTCTTTGAACGTACCTTAAAAAAAAAGAATAAAATGTATTGTTTAATCTGACAAAAATGAACATTTCATAAAGGGAACGATCACTGCCTTTTTGATGTGTTTTAAGGTAGAACGCACCTCTGGGACAGACATTCGGACTCTCAAACTTTTACAATTCTCTTCTGATATACCACATGTGGGGGTTCATTTTAAAGCTCTTGGTGAAAGAAAACTTTTCACCGGCTTAGTTTTTCGAAATTCGAAAATTTTAATTTTTCTCCATAGAGTTAACACAGGGATGGCGGCCATTTTGAATTTCTAATATCGGTAAATCTTGGGTAATTTGTTTCTCTAGTACCAAAATTTGCACAGTGACCCCCTATTTTTATTCTTGATTTTGAAAGAGAATGATTGAAAGATTCCTTGAGAAAAGTTAGAGCAAAAGTTTAAGTCTTTCACTTTCGAGGTGCATATTACCTTAAGCGTGCAAATTGTATTCCATCATCCAGTAGAAGTGTTCCGAACGAAGTTGCCTTAAAAATTTCTCACACCGTACATGTGAGAGGTTTTGCATATACACCTTGTGATTACAGTCTATACGTAGACTGCCCCCCTCCCCAGTCGCATGGCTATTCTCGGCAGCTGAGTTACTGACAGACCATGGCGTTCACCCCAAGATCTACGAAACAGCCTACCACTTAACGCGACGGTCTGCTGTTTAGTCCTTCAATTTATTGATATTTATATGCCCATAGACTTGGCGCAAGTCTGAGTCATACGCTGGTAATGGGACAAGCAAACTTGAAGAACGAGGTTACATACAAGGGTCAGGGGAACAAAATATCAATTGAATCAAATGTTGTCTAGTCTTTGTAAGATTTCACAATAAAAAGAACGTGACTTTTGGAAACGCTTTACTTAATAACTTCGTTCAAAGAGCAGATACAAGGAGAGCAAAGGGCTAAGTTTAAATCATGTAAAGTTAGGCATTTTAATTCCCACAAGCTTCAAAGTTTCGTTTTTTTCTTATTTTCGGCAGTGGTGCTTGAAAGCAGAGGAAATAAACCAAAACCAGTACCAGCTTCATTCATACCGTAAGTATGAAATCGACACGCGTCCAATTTTAGACAACACGATTGGAACTAATTTAGGATAATTAGATATTCATATTTTTCAAATTTCTCAAAAGTGTTAGGTGCCGTATAGCTAAATGTTGCAATATTACAAATTACTCATAAAAACAAGTGTGTAACTTAAAGAGAAAAGCAGATGAGCTTACATTTGCAGATCAAACCGACATTTCTTCACCATCTAATTGTCCCAAATTAGTTCTAATCGTGTTGACTTGCTTTGACTGGGTGCTGCACTATGGTTTGACTATAGATAACACACTGTCTGGTCCGCAAGGTTTGCCTAGGTTTGCGCAGTATGGTCTCCTAACCACCGTTTCTAGGGATAGTTTGAGAAAATGCAACGCAAGCACGAATCTCACTTGTCTAAGGATTGCAGCGTTGGAAACGAACAGAAGTAAAACTTGCTAAATTAACTGTAGTTAAAATAGAGATACTGCGGTGTAAGTTTCCTGTATCAAAGGTTCGACACGTTAAAGGGACAAAGTCGGCCATTTTTCATGAGTTTTGTTTGATGCAAGATACTTCTTATATTGTTTAACATGTTGAAAGACAATGAATAAATGGGTGACCATTCATATATTCGACCCCGGTTTTAGGCAAATGAAATGAAACCATCGAAAAGGCCATTAATTCATTTTCGTTATGGTTTCATGTATCTTGTCTAAAACCAGGGTCGAATATATGCATGTGTCATAACGTAAAAGAGAGAAGCTGGTCTGACGACGAGTTTCGACAATTTTCTTTGGGCCAATTTGGAAGATCATGACACATGGTCACCCATTCATTCAGTATCTTTCAACATGTCAAACAATATAAGTATCTCGTATCAAACAAAATTAATGAAAAATGGCCGACTTTGTCCCTCTGAAACATGGCCCCTCTAGGTAAATTTATCATATATTCAGTAGCAATACGCTCCATTTATCTAAATATTACCTCGTTTGAAATCAACTGAGTTAACAGGTTGCCGAGTAATTATTATTTTTATCATTCTGAGCAATTAATTATGATATCGCATCTACCATTGAGCTAGCATAAAATTTACAAAATGACAATTTGTTTTTTTCAGAATGTCACTCCGGGGCTCTCGTGTCCTGGGCTTACAGGATGTGGAATCCAATCCACAGTGGGACGACAAAGAGGATCCAAATCTTCGTGAAGGTGAGGTTTATTTTATTGCAACGCTCACAGTCATAGCAATAATTAGGGATTTATCATTTCAGTAAAGTTCGGTACTTTCAAATACATGGTGGTCGTATTGGCA